>NW_006297836.1:57496-72321 GCF_000327345.1 Myotis davidii
CTTCCCTCTGAACACACTGTCCGGGTGGGGGGGACCGTGGCCTGCCCTGCTCAGGCTGCTCAGGCTGGGGGCCTCTGAGGGGGAGGTGGGTGCCGCCGGGCCCCTCTGAACAGCATGGCCCCCCAGATCGTGTACTTCACCGCTACGTTCCCCTACGTGGTCCTTGTGGTGCTGCTGGTACGTGGAGTGCTGCTGCCTGGCGCCTTGGATGGCATCATCTACTATCTCAAGCCTGACTGGTCGAAGCTGGGGTCCCCTCAGGTGAGGCGGAGGTAGTGGGAGGGAGACCAGGGGCCAGCCCAACAGGGCCCCTCACACCTACTCTGCCCTGGCCCGTGTCCAGGTTTGGATAGATGCTTCCTCACAGCGTGATGGCTGGGTTCCCAGGGTACAAAGCCCTAGAGAGAGAGCCAGCAGAAGCTGTATCTCCTGTATGGCCCAGGCTCAGACATCATGGTGTATGCTCTGCTGTGCTCTCTTGCAAGGCAGTCACTGTCCAGTCCTCCCCAGGTTCTGGAGGAGTAGACATAGACTCCACCTCCTAGTGGGGAATGGCCAGATTCTGGAAGAGCAAGTGGGGCAGCAGGTATCTTTGTGACGATTGTTCCAGAATGCAGTGTACCCAGTTGGGTTCACTATTAGGCTGAGACCAGTGTACCACAGAACCAGCTCAAAATGGTCCTATCCTGTGTCTAACAAGAACCAAAGTTTAAACTTTGGATACACCACTTAAGAGTAACACTTTCATCCGGCCAGCATGGCTCAGTGGTTGAGCATCGTCCCATGAACCAGGAGGTCACAGTTCAATTCCTGATCAGGGCATATGCCCAGGTTGTAGGCTCAATTCCCAGTGTGGGGCGTGCAGGGGGTAGCCGATCAATGATTCTCATTGTTGATGTCTGTCTCTCTCCTCTCTCTCTCCTCTCTCTCTCTCTCGCTCTCTCTCTCTCTCTCTCTCTTCTCCCCCCTTCTTCTCTGAAATCAATACAAATGTATTTTTAAAAAAGAGTAATACTTGTGAACCCTTAACTGCTTCCCCCACACAGAACCAAAGGACTCGGATGTGCCCAGAACCGGAACCTTTCAGAGATGAAGGGCCCTGGATCGGGAAGACAGACTTGAGCCTTGCTTTCTGCCTCTTCGCTGGTTGACCTCACAGCAAAACCCTTTTCCCTTTCTCAGAAGCTGGTGCCATATTGGCTTCTATGTGTGTGGGGCCATGAGCCCTTGCTCCATGACACCAGGAGAGTGGGGGAAGCAGGACCGGAAGGGGAGGAGTCCAAGGGAGGGGGCAATCTCTGAGGGAGGAGAAATCCTGCCAAATCCCACGGGAGCTCCGGAGGGCAATTCCTACTTAGAATTTGTCACAACCTGAGGCAAAAAGGAGCTGGGCTTGTGGAATATTGTCCCTCTCAGAGGGAACGGCAGGGAAAGGCCATGCTGAGGCACTGCCCACCTTCTGCTTTTGCAGGGAAAGCAGCTCCAGTACCTGCCCATGGGGCTTTTCTCTGAGAGGTAGAGTCCCAGGCATGGGTTGTTGGAAGCAAAATCACGTTGAAGCCAGAAAGGGGCACATCACAAAGTGAGAGGTCCTAGCCCGGCTGGTGTGGCTCAATGGTTGAGCACCCACCTATAAACCAGGTCACAGTTCGATACCAGGTCAGGGCACATGCCCAGGTTGTGGGCTTGAACCCCAGTAGGGGGTGTGCAGGAGGCAGCCGATCCATGGTTCTCTCTCATCATTGATGTTTCTCTCTCTCTCCCTCTCCATTCCTCTCAGAAATCAATAAAAATATATATTAAAAAAGGTAAGAGGTCCTCGAGGATTTGGACGGAGCACCAGCAGTGCCCTCACATCCTGCCAGCACACAAGCTTCTCAGGAAAAGCGATCTTTTTCACTCACTCGACGTCCGCAGCGCCTACAAGAGTACAAGTGACATAGCAGGTGGTCCCTGGGTATTTGTTGAATTAAATGGAATTATCAAAGGAAAGAAGTATTTCCTTTATTGCTTGTTTTGTTTTGTTCTTTGTCCCTTGCTGCTAAAGGTCTTTCACGCCCAAGACAATGAAAAGTTTTCCTGCAGTTTTTTCCTGATTGTTTTTTTTTTTTTTTTAGAGAGGAAGGGACAGAGAAACATTTATCAGTTAGTTGCCTCCCCTATGCGCCCCAATGGGGGATCAAACCCAAAACCTAGGTATGTGCCCTGACCGGGAAGTGTTTGGTGTACTGGATAATGCTCCAACCAACTGAGCCACCCGGCCAGGGCTCTAATATGGTTTATGGTTGTGTTTTCTTACATTAATTTTAATCCCCTTAGAGCCCTTTTCCCCTAAATGCTAACTGGTTTGTTGAGGTATAATTTGCATGCAGTGAAGTGTACAAATATTAACTTTATGGATTGATAAATTTTTACATATGTATATGCCCATATAACCAGAATCCAGATTAAGGTACAAAATATTTCCATCATTCCAGAAAGTTCTCTCAGGCCCCTTTCCAATCAGTAATTTCCCCCATAGAGGTAACCACTATTCTGACTTCTTATCACCATAGAATATGAAAATGAATTAAGTCTCAAATTGAAGAACAAAATCATTGAAATCATGTAAAATTTCAAGACAAACATAAAACAACTACAGGCCCGGTGCACAAAAATTTGTGCACTGGAGGGGGTACCTCAGCCCAGCCTGCTCCCTCTCACAGTCCAGGAGCCCTCAGGGGATGTCCTTAGGAAGTGGGCCTAATCCAAATTCTGCCCTCCCTCTGTGGGAGGCAACTGGGTTGATCAGGGGAAGGTACTGCCCCCATCACCCTGCTGCTGCTGCCACTGACGGCTATGGTAGCTGTGAGGCCTGAACCCCGGGCCTTGCAGCCACCAGGGATCACAGCTGCCTGAGCCCTGGGCCTCGCAGCTGCTGGGGTTCATGGCTGCCTGAGCCCACAGCTGCCTGATCCCTCGGCTACTATGAGCCCCAGGCCTCGCAGCCACCAGGGATCATGGCGGCCTGAGCACTGGGCCTCACAGCTGCCTGAGCCCTGGGCCTTGCAACCACTGGGCCTCGCAGCTGCCTGAGCCCCAGGCCTCGCAGCCACCAGGGATCATGGCGGCATGAGCACTGGGCCTCACAGCTGCCTGAGCCCATGGCCTCGCAGCCACCAAGGATCACAGCTGCCTGAGCCCAGGCCTCGCAGCCACCAGGGATCATGGCTGCCTGAGCCCCGGGCCTCGCAGCTACTGTGGCTTTGTCCAGAAGACATCTGCCCTAATTAGCATATTACCCTTTTACTAGTCTAGATTGTTCTTTTACATGAAGCCAAACACTAAAACTCATTAAAATAGAGGTTTCTACCATGAAACATAGATCAAAACAAGTGGCAGATAAAATGCAAAATGGGTCTGATAAAGCTGAGGGGGCATGTCAAAGTGACTGTCCTTCCGCACTGCAGTCCACCTGGAATTGCTATTTGTGCATGGCAGCACCGTGCAGTCAAGGTTCATTATTGTCTGCGTGGACTTCCACCCAATGGCCCAGCCCCCTTCATTGGAAAGGCCTTCATTTCCCCGAGGCTCTTCAGCCTTCCCTCTGTCATGAACGAAGTGTCTGTGCATGTGAGGGTCTTCATCTCAGCTTTGCTTTCTCTCCCATTGGTCCAGCCTGCACCAACGCCACACTCTGTTGCAGAAAACAAACTAGATTTCTAAAGCAAACGGCACAATTAAAAGAAGGAAATAACAATAAATGCAATTGAAGCCTGGCTGGTGTGGCTCAGTGTTTGAGCATCAATCTATGAATCAGGAGGTCACGGTTTGATTCATGGTCAGGGCACATGCCTCTGTCCCCAGTAGAGGGCGTGCAGGAGGCAGCCGATCAACGATTCTCTCATCATTGATGTTTCTATCTCTCTCCCTCTCCCTTCTTCTCTGAAATCAAAATATATATATACACATATATATGTATATACATACACACTAAAGGCCTGATGCATAAAATTTGTGCAAGAGTAGGCCTTCGTTCCCCTGGCTGCTGGTACCGGCTTCCTTCCAGCACCCAGGACCTAGGCTTCCCTCGCAGCCCTGGCTTCATCCAGAAGGTTGTCCGGCCTAATTAGCATATTATCCTTAATTAATATATATAATGCAATTGAAGATCAAACAAAATAAGAAAGCAGGAAGCTGTAAACTTAAGTGTGTCTAATAGAGTAAAAGGACCAGGGTATAAGGGGCCTGAGGTTCAAAGACCTTTAGGTTGTTTCACAGCCTGCTTTTCAGGTCAGTCTTGCGGGCCAACCTGCTCTTCTTTGGCTCAAGAGCTTGGTCTGAAGTGTGTCGGGTAAAAGCATTCTGGGTGGTCGGCTTCACACTTCACCAAGGTGAGCAATTACATGAGGCTTCTCTTCTTCTCAGCCAGGATTTCCTGGGCCTGTCCTCTCTCTTGCCTTTGGCCTGTGCCCCCCAAACCTGAGCCCCCACTACTCTGGTTGTCCTTGCCTTGCTTCATGCCCTAGAGATGCCGCTGAGCCAGCAGCACCCAGAGCTTCTCGGAGAAAAGGAAGGTGGTGGCACAAGAGACTCCTGCTGGGGAGAGGAAGGCCAAGGGCTGTTGCCTTTTAACATCATTAATGCGGGAGGCCATGTTACACGTGGTATCAGGGAAGGCCCTTGACTTTGCCAGTTACATTTTTTTTTGTTTTTATATTTTATTTTTCTTAAATTTACAATTGTTTTTACCTTTTAATATATATTTTTATCAATTTCAGAGAGGAATGGAGAGGGAGAGATAGAAACATCAATGATGAGAATGAGTGAGATCATGTGGCATTTTTCTTTCTCTGGCTTATTTCACTTAGCATAATGTTCTCCAGTTCCATCCATGCTGTTGCAAATGGTAAGAATTCCTTTTTTTACAACAGCGTAGTATGCCACTGTATAAATGTACCACAGTTTTCTAATCCATTCGTCTGCTGATGGGCATTTAGGCTGATTCCAAATCTTTGCTATGGCACATTGTGCTGCTATGAACATAGGGATTCATATATCCTTTGATTGGCGTTTCTGGTTTCTTGGGATATAGTCCTAGAAGTGGAATTACTGGGTCAAATGGCAGCTCCATTTTTAACTTTTTGAGGAAACGCCACACTGTTTTTCCGCAGTGGCTGCACCAGTCTGCATTCGCACCAGCAATGGAGGGTTCCTTTTTCTCTGCATCCTAATTTATCTTTATTGTTGAAAGTATCACACATGTTCCATTCCCCCCTCTTGACTCTCTCCACCCCGCACCCATCCTTTATTGCCAATTATCGAAGCTTGTGTCTGATGAAGAAAAAAGATGCCAAGATATGGTTAGGCTGAGCCCAGCCACACAGCTCAGTGGTTGAGCATCGACCTATGCACCAGGTCTCAGTTCAATTCCCAGTCAGGGCACAGGCTCTGGCTGTGGGCTCCATGCCCACGGTGGGTCGTGCAGGAGGCAGCTGATCAATGATTCTCATCATTGGTGTTTCTATCTCTCTCTCCCTTCCTCTCTGAAATCAATAAAAATAATTTTTTTAAAAGAAATATGGTTTGGCTGAGCAGAAGCAGTACTCATTATAGCCACCTGCTCAACTGCTTGCAGTGAAATAGCATGGATGTCGGTCATTCCACGTGAGTCCGTTAAGTCTGTTGCAATTGAAAACAGCAATGAAGTCTATTTTCACATACTCAGCTTTCAAAACACGTTCTATGTTTATACTGAATGCCATCACTATAAACAAATAAGGAACTTAAGTCATGATTCCTCCTTACAAAACTTTTATTAATGCCAGAAATGAAATAGTAAAAACACAATGAATTTTTTTTAACATCAGTATAATTGTGGGTACAAGGATGGTATGAATGGGGACTGAGGGGGCCTTGAGAAGAGAAAGCGGGCCTGTGGGGAGTCTTCAGTCTCAAGTCAGACCTAAAGGCGTCAATTTGGTCGATCCTTGCTCCACAGACTGACTCCCACAGTCTCACTCCATGCCTTTATAGTGGGCTGTTAGCTGGGCCTCAGGGCTCATCCCTCCTCAAGAAAAACTTATCTCCCCAAGTTCTTAGGGACTTGTAGGCTTGAGACCCTTCACAACTCCCGATCTGGAGGAATTTCCTAACAAAACAAGATGGAAGGAAACAAACAAACAAGGAACTGCGGGAAACAATGTGGGATTAATTGCGGACTATCCCGTTCCGTTGATTCCCAAGTCTTCTAAAAGGAGCACCCTGCACAGTGTACAGGCGTGCCGTGTGCACTTGACTTGGAATGGAATCTGGGATGATTTCTGTGGGGGAAAAAAATCTCAGAAGTCACAGTTTGATTCCTGGTCAGGGCACATGCCCGGGTTTTGGGCTCAATTCCCCAGTAGGGGGGTGTGCAGGAGGCAGCCGATCAATGATGCTCTCTCATCACTGATGTTTCTATTTCTCTCTCCCTCTCAAGTCCGTTCTGAAATCAAAAATATAAAAAATTAGCCTGCTATATTGGTTAAATATTTAACTCAGCCCTAATGCCTTGGCAGGGCCAGACCAAATGATTTGGCGGGCCTCATATGGCCCGCAGGCCAGACGTTCCCCATCCCTGCTCTATGGGAACTGGCATTCAGCAGGCCTGGACTCTTGCCTGAAGCTCTGTGCCTCTTTGCAAGTCACAGAGAAGGAGGCGACTCTTTACAGGCCTCAGCCTCCCTGTGTGATGAGCTGGCCACAGGGTGAGAGGAGCCCTGTTGTTGCTCTGTCTGGGCTAAGGACTCAACTCAGTTAAAGAACGCGGCAGGCCCAGGTGGTGTGGCTCAGTGGTTGAGTTCGGACCTATGAACCAGGAGACCATGGTTCCATTCCCAGTCAGGGCACACGCCCAGGTTGCAGGCTCGATCCCTAGTGTGGAGTGTGCAGGAAGCAGCTGAGGGATGATTTTCATCATTGATGTTCCTATCTCTCTCTCCCTCTCCCTTCCTCTCTGAAATCAATACCAAAATTTAAAAAGAGAGGGAGAGAGAGAGAGAGAGAGAGAGAGAGAGAGAGAGAGAGAGAGAGAGAGAACTCGGCACTTCGCCCCACCTTGCTCCAGGAAGAAAATGATGTTAACAGATCCTGCTGCTTTTAACATCAAAATTACTTCTTTTATAATCTAAAAAACACACAAGACTTTGGCATTTACTTACCGGCAGGGCATTCTCAAACCCCGAAACCACGCAGCAAAGTCTACAGCTGCCCTGCGTAACCCTGTCATAGCCCTGCCTGCCTATTGGATCTATCCCTCATATAGAGGACACGTTGTCAGTGAAAATGTTGCAGAAACTGCTTCATTCCCAGTTGTTCCGATCTGTCTTCTGGCCACAGGTGCTCGGAAGGATGAGTAAGGGGCATTAAGTCAAGCCCCCCGCCCGAGTGTGACCTTCGTCTGAATGCCCTGGACCTTGTACCCCACAAAGCAGAGGGGAAAACGAGCCAGGAAACGTGAGCGTGCAGCTCATTGTTTTTGTTTGTGTTTTTTTCCTAATCATAACTCTATCACGGAAAAGCATAAGGTAGCCAGGGACAATTTGTGCCTTCCCAAGGTGGCAAAAATTCTTCCACCAGCGTTAGCCAGCTTCCGGGAAACACATGGCAAGGGGACCGTGCAATCCAAGAACGGATTTTGCACTGGTCAAAGTCAGGAGGTATTTCTCATGGTAATTACTGCTTATGTTAGAGTTCCCCATTTGAAACCCTGGCTGGACACACATACCTTTCAAGTATAAAAGCACCTGCTCAAAAGCCTATGAAAGGGAGAGGAGATGATGACTCATCTCAAGTCCTGTGCATGCTTCCCACTTGTCTCAAGTTTGACCAAACTGATCAATTCCATCAAAATCCTCAGAGTCGCCCTCGCTGGTTTGGCTCAGTGGATAGAGCGTCGGCCTGAAGACTGAAGGGTCCCAGGTTCCATTCTGGTCAAGGGCAGATGCCCAGGTTGCAGGCTCGATCCCCAGTGGGGGGCATGCAGGAAGCAGCCTATAAATGATTCTCTCTCATCATTGATGCTTCTGTATCTCTCTCCCCTGTCTTCTTTCCTCTCTGAAATCAATATATATATTGATTTATATATATATATAAATCTTCTGTATATATTGATTTCAGAGAGTCAGTGTGAGATGGTAGAATGAACCTGCAATGGGCAGCCTGGCCAGCTCTATTTAAACCCGACTCTGTGTCTCGGCTCCATGAGTGATCATGGGCAAAGTGCACCCTCCTTTGGTCCTCAGTTTGCTTTTCTTCAAGTGGGAGCAACAATTTCCGCCAACCTGAGCTTCCAGGGACTTTTAGGGGGAAGAGGCGATGGTGCACGAGAAAACATGCCGGAAACAGGTCAACAGCAACGGAATACCCGGCCACAGGTTGCTGCTTAAACCATGATGTCCTCAGAGCCACTGGTGTCATCTGATATGGCCACCACAGAGCCCAGGAATCCTTGCCTCATCACTTAAATTGTCTTTCTTTGGGGAATAACAATGATCTATCTGCTGGAGTCTATGGAGTAAGGAGTGCAGATTCTCCCACCATTGCTGGCTTGATCTCTTCAGCCGTGTCCTCGGGAGCTAGGACAAGGCCTCCAGGGGCTTCTCTGCTGGGAAAATGTATCATTTCAGTGGAAGCATGGGAGAGAGGTTAATTTCAGGTATTGGAGTCAAATGATGTCTTCCTGTCAGTTAGGAATACTGGCTTCGATCTGCACTCCAAATCCTCCATTGGAGAGATTTGTCACCAAACTCTTGGAAAATAGTCTCTTGAGTCTTGTTTTTGTTGTTCCTACCCTGTTGAGTGAATGAAGTTTTCTCCATCCCGGTCCATGGCCGTGCAATCTACCATCTCCGCGCCTCTTGTGACTGTGGAGCCAGCTCTTAGCACACCTGAGGCTCTGGGCATGGGCCGGTGTGGCCAGAGGAGGAAACTTCTGTGGCAGGTGGTGGTGGGTGTGGGGGCTGGACTCCATCACAGCCCCCTCTGGGAGGACGCTGCTTCCTTCTTCTCCCCGTCGAATGTACACAGATCCTCTCTCCCAAGGGTTCTTGCCAAGCCCACAGACATTACACATTCTCTCTGCATCTTGACCTGTGTTGAACATGGTGTGATTGTAGTGAAAACACTCAAAGCCCAGCCCCACGCTTCCCTGTGTCACACGTCCAAGCCCACAGCACTTACACTTTGGACTGCCTCTCGTCCGTCCACTCCTGCTTTGTGTTCTGAAGAGCTTGCGTCTTCTGCTCATCCACCTGGACGTAGTCTACTCTTTGCTCTTCTGAAAGGAGAAGTTTCTGAAGGGGGAGAACAAAAAGGTTTTCATTCCATTCCATTAAACATTCAGGAAAAGGTCAGTCCTTCCACGGAATATTACAGTGTTAAGTACAGTGGGGCCCTGACTTATGAGTGTCCCGACTAATGAGTTTTTTGAGATACCAGCTGTCTCTTGGCCGATTTTTTGCATTGAGTTGATAGAGTAATTTGAGTTAACGAGCTCGGTCTCAAAACGAATTAAACTCGTAAGTCAAGGCCCCACTGTATTTGCTGCCCCTTCTTTCTGGGTCATTCTCTACAGAAGCATTATTATATCTTGTGTATGCATATGAATAGCTCTTCACCTCTGCTCCCTTCAACTTTGCTCTAGCCCCATGGTCGGCAAACTGTGGCTCGCGAGCCACATGCGGCTCTTTGGCCCCTTGAGTGTGGCTCTTCCTAAGCCTTAGGAGTATTCTAATTAAGCTAATAACAATGTACCTACCTATATAGTTTAAGTTTAAAAAATTTGGCTCTGAAAAGAAATTTCAATCGTTGTACTGTTGATATTTGGCTCTGTTGACTAATGAGTTTGCCGACCACTGCTCTAGCCACTTGACTTGCTTTGACTAATATAATGTGAGTGCAAGTGACACATGCAGATCCTGTAGAGCAGGGGTGGGGAATGTCTGGCCCATGGGCCATATAAGGCCCAAGAAATCATTTGGTCGGGCCCTGCCAAGGCATTAGGGGTGAGTTAATTAAATGTTTGACCAAATATAGCAGGCTATAATTTTCAAGGTGATAATTTTGTATGGCCTGAGAATGGTGTTATAAATATCCAAATGGTCCTTGGAGGAAAAAAGGTTCCCCACCCCTGCTAGGGAAAAGAGGCATCCTGAGATTCTGCAGTCTCTCCTTTTCCCCTGCCAGGAGATCAGCTTGCCTCAGCTGGAGTTGCTCCTTCTGCCTGGGCCCTGGATTGAAGACGACCCAGAATACCAGTAGTGGATTGTCCCATTAGCAACAACTGAAAAAGCCTTTTCTTTTGCAAGACACTGGGATTTGGGGGATGTTTGTCTTGACTGAATAGCCTACCGAAACTGACTAATGCTTCTTTTTTACTTATTGGTCTCACCTTTCTGACCAGCTTTTCTGGAATATCAGTTCAGGTTTTTGGAATGAAATTAGAGGTAAAGGAGAAATGGGAGTTCATCCCGCAAAAGCAAAGGAAAGTCTTACAGGCTTTTTTTCCCCCTACACACACACACACACACACACACACACACACACACACACACAAATCATACTGTATATCCTGTTTGGCAGGTTGCTTTTCTCATCAAACAATACACTGTTAAGCACAGTTTAGATTATGACCATCCCTTGATTGAAAATATTCAGTTGTCCACTGCTTACCATTCGTTCATTCCATGGTTTACACTAGTTACACGGGCAACACTAGTTCATGGGCAACACTAGTTAATGGCTAGTGTCGCTTATATATACTTTTCATTTAATCCTCACCACAGGCATCAATGCATGTGTTATACTTTCTGATCCCCATATTACAGACTACAATACTACCCAAAGAGTTGAAACTGTCTAACCTGGCCTTTGAGTCCCTTTACTGAGGGATTCCAATTCCAACTGAGACCTCCTGTCACCAATCCACAGCCTAGCCACACTAGACCATGACTCCTTTTCTAAGCAGACCTTTCCGATGCCTGAAGTGCCCTCTACCTCACCCTCATCTCTGCCAGAGAATTTTTTTTCCATAAGCGTACCAATACTACAAACATGTGTATGTATACAGGCCGACCTTGAAGATACTGCAGGTTCAGTTTCAAAACACTGCAAGAAAGTGAGACCATAAAGTGGGTTGTAATCTTTTTGCTGGTGAAAGGCCTTGCCTAAAACACAATAAATTGAAGTGCAATAACACCAGGTCTGCCTAGCACTAGCTGGTTTGGTTCAGTGGATAGCGCATCGGCCTGCAGACTGAAGGGTCACATGCCTGGGTTGTGGACTCGATCCTCAGTAGGGGGCGTGCAAGAGGCAGCCAATCAATGATTCTCTCTCATCATTGATGTTTCTATCTCCCTCTCCCCTCCTCTCTGAAACACACACACATACATATATACAGGTCTGCCTATACATCCAAAGAACATAACCTAGAGGAAATACAGCAGGATTTCTGGGAGGCAGAATCAGGGTTTTAATATTCTTCACTGTACATGTCTGTATGCTTAAAACTTTTGAAAGAGAACACGCATGGTTGAATTATCAGAAAAATCTAAACAGAAATGAAATCTGGGAATTCTCAGACATAAAGTCCTTCCTACCTGCTGTACAGGAGCTGGTGATGCTGAATTGAAGTCCAGGGCTAAGTAATCCAGGCTGAATTTCTTTGTCCACATCACAGAACCACCGCTCAGGGAGTTGCCTGTTCGGTGTTCCTCCTAGGAACCAACATCACAGACTCAGGTTAACAGTGTCTGGCTGGGCTGCCCAAGGGAAGGAGGGTGAGCCGTGTCTTCACTTGAGCAGCTGCCATCAGATCATAACAGACTAGTCTGATGAGCCCTGTGCAACTCATCCTGCATGTTAGAGTGATAGGAGGCATTTGAAATTTAAAAAAAAAATAGCCAATCCAGTCTTCACATGAAGCTATCCCTTTATTCACCATGAAAACAGTTGGCCGGGCCCAGCCAATGTGGCAAGGGGTTTGAGCATCAACCGATGAACCAGGAGGTCATGGTTTGATTCCCAGTAGGGGGCGTGCAGGAGGCAGCCAATCAATGATTCCCTCTCATCCTTGATGTTTCTTTCTCTCTCCCTCTCCCTTCCTCTCTGAAATCAACAAAAAAATAAATTTTTAAAAAGAAAACAGCCAGAATCTCCCCCAAGAAGAGTTTGTTTTATGGATCTGATGGGCCCATGATACCTTAGAGATTAAATCCTGAAAAGATCAACCACACCTACTAAAGTTCTAGTAAAGTCACCCCAAATGCACTTAAAGAAACTTTATATGATACAATGATAATAAAGTTACCTTGATCCCCAGGCTGTAACACTCACCCACGGACTTACCACCAGCTTCACAAATGGAATACTACCAATAGCCATGAAGCGCCTATTCCCATTTACACCTCCTTCTCCCCCCCCTCCACCCCAAGAGGTTAAGCACTATCTTGAATTTGGTGTTTTCTACTCCTTTTCTGTTTAAATATGGTTTTATGAATGTTTAAGTACTATCCTTAAATCACATATTATTTACTGGTAGTTTTGCCTGTTTTGAACTTCTAGCAATACAACCATATGGTATGTATTTTTGGTGGCTTCCATTTTGGTTTCATATTGCATACTTTGCATTCACCCATGTCAATGCAATAGCCCTATTTCATTCATTTTCCTTGGGACAGATGATTCCATTGCATGATTTAACTGTTTCACTACCAATGACATTTGAGTTGCTTCCAGTTATAAGCAACGGTGCCATGAGCATTTGTGCACCTGCAGGAAAATTTCTATCCAACGAAGTATTGGAAAGCAGTTAGGCAAGAAAAATAAATGAAAGGCATCCAAACTGGGAAAGAAGAAGCAAAGTAACCTGTTTGCTGATAACATGGTCTTATATCTAGAAAACTCTAAAGATTCCACTCAAAATAATAATAAACTCAGCAAGGATACAAGAACAACACCATAAATTTGAATGCATATCTATACACTAACAATGAGCAATCTGAAAAGGAAATTAAGAAAAACACTTAATTTACAATAGTATCAAAAAGAATAAAATATTTAGGAATACATTTAGCCAATGGGACAGACTTATACACTGAAAACTACAAAATATTGCTGAAAGAAAGTTGAGTACACATAAATAAATGGAAAGACACCTATATTCATGGATTAGAGGGTAGGAAGGTTTAATTATTAAGATGACAACATTAGCCAAAGCAACCCATATTAGACACATCACACACATTAGGATGGCCATTATACAAAACCAACAAACAAAAAATGGGAATAACAAGTGTTGGTGAGGATGCAGAGAAATTGCAACCATTTTGCATAGCTGTTGGGAATATAAAATGGTTTGGCCACTGGAAAACGGTTTGGTGGTTCCTCAAAAATTATGCATAAATTATCATGGGATTCAGCAATTCCACCTCTAGGTATATATCTGAAAGAATCAAAAGCCAAGATCCAAACAGATGCTTGTACACCAATGTTCACAGCAGAATCTATCTATCTATCTATCTATCTATCTATCTATCTATATATATATAAGGCTAATATGCAAAGTGTCCCCTTGGGAGTTCAATTACTCGCTATGATGTGTGCTGACCACCAGGGGGTGGCACAGAACAAAGGAAGGCCCGGCTGGCGGCCGGGGAAGTAAGGCTCCAATCGGCCCTGATTGTCGGCCAGGCCTAGGGACCCTACCCGTGCAAGAATTTCATGCACTGGGCCTCTAGTTATTCATAATAGCCAACCAGTAGAAACAACCCAATTGTCTACCAACAGATGAACAGATAGACAATAAGTGGTGTGTGCATATAATGGATTATTAGCCCTAAAAACTGAAATTCTGATACATGCTGCAGTAGGGATGGGTCTTGAAAATACGTTAAATGAAAGAAGGCAGACACTAAAGGACAATATTGTGTAATTCCATTTATATGAGGTACCTAGAATAGGCAAATGTACAAAAATAGAAAGTAGAATAGAGGTTACCAGGGGCTCCCTGGTCTTTCTCACAAACTCAAAGATCAGAAATGAACTGCTAGTGCCTGGAATGCCTATGCACTTGCTTCTATTTTGTTATAGATTCACTTCCCTTTTCTGTTCTCTGGAGACAGAGCACAGCTGGTCCAGCATCCTTTCTTTATAAGAGTGTTTTCTTCTACAAGTTTCCCAAGGGCCATTACTAAGTGTGAAAAACATTGGGAAGATCACAGCACATTTGTATATGAGTCACTTTCCATCTGCATACGGTTAAGTGCACTTACAGCACAATTTTTATCAAACAGAAAGGCAAAATAAAGCCTTTAATTACTGCTTCACTGGAGATTACTGTTTCCAGATTCTGAATTGCCTATTATCCTCATGTATAGGAGGGCAGAACTGTCTTCTCAAAAGTATATAAAGCGCCTGGCTGGCATAGTTCAGTGGTTGAGCATCGAACTATGAACCAGGAGGTCATGGTTCGATTCCCAGTTTGATTCCTGGTCAGGGCACATACGTGGGTTGTGAGCTCCATGCCCAGTAGGGGGAGTGCAGGAGGCAGGTGATCAATGATCCTCTCTTATCATTGATGTTTCTATCTCTCTCTCCCTCTTCCTTCCTCTCTGAGATCAATAATATATATATATTTTTAAAAGTATATAAAGTCACATTGCCTTGAACATTGTCCAAGATCCCTTTTCAAATTTTCATAGTTCAGAGATTCTCACTAGAGAATTATTTCTAGAGTTCCTACATTTTACTTTATTTTTAAAATTTATTGATTGTCAACAGTACTACAGGTGTTCCCCTATTTCCTC
>NW_006297836.1:72333-73989 GCF_000327345.1 Myotis davidii
AGGTGTTCCCCTATTTCCTCCCACCTCTTCCCCCCACCACCCAGGCCCCACCCCACCCCAGGCCTTCCCCACACTATTGTGTCTATGGGCTGCGCATATACGCATATGTTCTTTGGTTAATCTTTTTAAAATTGTGGGATGGGCACAGTTCCGGGTAAAGGGCCTGATAATTGTCAGAGGTGCTAAAAGCCCCTTCCTTTCTTCAAAACCCATCCTCTCAAATAGAATCCAAGCTAAAGAGAATAGAAGGTATATGAGAGGGCAGGAGGGAGAGGCTAGGACTAGAACTGTAAATGGTTCATCAAAGGACAGAAATGTCAGGCCTCTAGCCGTGGCCAGTGTGGCTCAGTGGTTGAGCATCGACCTATGAACCAGGAGGTCATGGTTCAATTCCTGGTCAGGGCACATGCCTGGGTTGCGGACTCGATCCCCAGTGGAGGGAGTGCAGGAGGCAGCCTATCGATGATTCTCTCTCATCATTGATATTTCTATCTCTCTCTCCTTCTCTCTTTCTCTCAAATAAATAAAATATATTTAAAAAAAGACATGTCAGGTCTCTATCTACTCAGGTCTACAGAAAGACTCTATAACAGGAGTCTCCGGAGAATAAGACACATCCAAAACCCCAGGGCAACCCCGCTCAATGGGACTCTAAGTGATTCACCCTTTGGAAGGTTGAGGGGCAGTCAGGTGGAGGGAACCATCCAAATGCGGGAGTTCGCACTGCAGCTTAGATTCTGGATATCCAGGGAACTACCAACCTAGTGGGGTCAAACAGGGTATCACAACCCTGGTGAAAAGAATGACCGACATTGCCATTTTCCCATTACACATGCCTAAACCCTGGGTGCTCTTGAAATACGGTGGCCTCAAAATGGTACAAGGAACTGAGTATCGCAGGGAAAAATACCACCTTCCAATCGACTTGTTCGCAGCCTAGAAAATACTGCAACCTATTACAACCAAGTGACTGTATGAAGATTGTATGGGGCTTTCTGAAGTGTATGTTTTCTTTCTAACGCACTCATAAGAATATAGATTGAAGAATAAGAAGAGTATGAAAAATATAGGATTACCATCTGGATGTAGGTTTCTTCCTCTTCTCTGGAAACAGAATTGGCAAAAAATCTTGTAGAATTAATACCGTTTCTTCCTGGAGAGAGAAAGCTGGTCCGATTGCTAAGAACAAAAATATAGATGAGGTCAAAGCAATGTCTTACAGCTGCTCTGAAAACCAGCCAGGAACTGACATGGCCCCTATGGGGTTTCAGCCCTCCCCTTCCAGATACAACTTCCTTCCGGCCAAAGCAATTCTTAAAGCAGTAGAGACTGCCCAGCAGCTTCTGTCCTACTCTGGGGCAAATGACTCCCAGTTCTCAAAGGCTACTTTTTTTCCAGGCCCTCCTCGTGACACAGCTCATGAGCTTTCTAGAAACAGAACAAGGCATCAGATCATTTAGGAAAAAAACCCACTACTCCTTTGGGGCTCTCTTATTTCCATTCAAAATAACCAGGAGTCCGGTCAGTGTGGTTCAGTGGTTGAGCGTCTACCTATGAACCAGGAGGTCACGTTTCGATTTCCAGTCAGGGCACATGCCCGGGTTGCAGGCTCGATGCCCAGTAGGGGGCATGCAGGAGGCAGCAGATGGATGATGT
>NW_006297836.1:74117-87933 GCF_000327345.1 Myotis davidii
AGAAAAGAGCTTATCTTTGCTGATACTGGACTTGTAGCATGCAAATAAGGCCCGGATGTGCAGTGCAGCTATTTGTGGCCATGAGGATTGTGCAACAAAGAAGAGTTCTCCAAAGAAAGAGGAACGAGCAAATGTGAAGAGGGAAGTAAACATGAGAGATGGAGAGAGATTCCTCGGGTTCCCGACAGCAGTTTCCTTCCTGATTCCAGTATCTTGAGATGCTGTTATATTCCTTCCTTGGTGACCTACAATCACTTCTGGCTTGTGATTAGGAACCACGTCTCTTCTTTTGCTTGAGCTACATCAAGTGGGCTCCAACTACATTCAATGGAAGAGGCCTCACACTAAGACGGGGAGTGTCTGTGCTGAGTGAGGCCCCTTTGAGCAATCAGAGACTTACCAAGGCACAGTGTGGGTCCTGGTTAGAGAGGCATGTTCCCGGATGGTAGAGAGGTTTCTCAGATCTAGCGGAGGTGGCCGTGCTACAAGACAACACACAATATCCACGAGGGTAAGTTCTCAGGAGTTCAAGGCCAGAATCTAAAGACTATAATAAACTCTGACATTGCACTTAGCTAGCACATCAAATGCAAATTTACTAAGAAGCAGCACCGATGATGAATGTGAACTTCACTGTCCTACTCTTTCCTGCCTCGCTGGGAATAGAGAGAGGACAACTACTGAGCAAATGGTCATGTGACCAGCTGGAGGTAACAATGAGGCAATACATTTAGTCAATATACACTTAATAAGGACTCATTATACCGTGTCAGGTGTGGTTCTAAGTCAGGAGTGGGGAACCTTTTTTTCTGCCAAGGGCCATTTGGATATTCATAACATCATTCGTGGGCCATACAAAATTATCAACTTAAAAATTAGCCCCCCAGTGTGGTTCAGTGATTGAGCACTGAGCAATGAACCAGGAGGTCACGGTTCAATTCCCAGTCAGAGCACATGCCCGGGTTGTGGGCTCAATCCCCAGTGTGGGGCGTGTAGGAGGCAGCCGATCCATGATTCTCTCTCATCGCTGATGTTTCTATCTCTCCCTCTCGCTTCCTTTCTGAAATCAATAAAAACATATTTTTTAAAATGTAAATAAAATTTAAAATTCAGTTTCTCAGTTGCACTAGCCACACAAAGTTCTGTTGGACAGCATTGCTATAGAAAGTTAACTGAACAAAAGAATAATATCTACCTCAAAGCTACAGGTCCCTGCTAAATAGTTTCTGACCAGAATGAATGGTTATTTCCTCTGAACCTCGTAAGACAGGGTCTGTTCTCCTATTTAGTACAGACTTCATAATTCTTCTTCTTCTTCCAGATGTTTTTTATATCTTCTTTCCTCTCAGACTAAAGAACCTTCCTTGCTTCCTCATCTTTGCATCCCGCCCCGTGCCCAGAACAGCACTATCCACACTGTGAATGTGATTTGACTCAAATTGAATGGGTGAGACTGGAAGGGACCAGACATGAGTAAGGGATTTAGTTACCAGCTTTGGGCACGGCCGCCTGAAGGAGTAGTTTTCCCAAAGGGCAAAGCGGGGGAGGGTCTGAGATCAGTCATGGTACTGAATATTTCCTGGGAACCACATAGCCCCAACTAGGCAGGTGGCAGTGGCCAGGAATGAAGTTAGAAAAGTGACTTTGACCTGCTTTTCCTCTTTCCCCCTTACCCTGTCTCCCTGCCTGGCCATGCTGCTCAGCAGCCCAGAGAGGCTGCCTGGGAGCAATGCAGAAGCTTCAGGGAGCGCTGTGCACACAGGAGCCAGACTGCTCATGGCTGAAGTCTTCTGCCCCCTGACACAACGCATGCACAGGGCACTGAGCGATAAGTTGCATACGATCAGGCCTGACATTCAGAAATGAGTGTCAGCCCTGGCTGGTGAGGCTCAGTTGGTTGAGCATCAATCGCCCCACGCACCAAAAGGTTGCCAGTTTGATTCCCAGTCAGGGCACATTGCCCGCATTGCGGACTCGATCCCCAGTAGAGGGCGTATAGGAGGTAGCCCATTGATGTTTCTCTCCCTCTCCCTCTCCCTTCCTCTCTCTCTCTCAAATCAATAAATACATTCCCATCCACCATCATTTATTTCTGGGCCGTTTGCCTCTGGAATGAACTTGGCTTTGGAGGCTGTATTTGCAGGGTCACAGGGCCTGTAAATCCGCTGACTCCTTTTATCATGATAACCTGGGGTAGCAAGGTTCCCCGGGCCTTCCCATTCAATTCCAGCCGTTTCTCCTCACCCTGAAACTTCCCGGTCCTCTAGGATGGTTCCTCTAGTGTTTCCTTCCCAGAGAGTGTCAGGAAGGAAACCCCGCCCCCATGGCTGCTCCCCTCTCCTACACAGCAGGCCCGGCCACGTGGCTTACGTTTCCTCTGAGGCTTGAGATCTCTATTCACTGGAGGAGGTTCCAGGTCTGCAGGTAGCTTGGGCAGTGGGCTCACGATGCTTCCTGAGCTCATGGGGATGTAGTCATCAGGGCTGCACTGGGCTCGGAGGCAAGCAGTGGCGACGTGGGGGCCCATGGGCACGTAGCCATCCTCGGCACTGGCTGATGTTGTGGGGTACATTGGGGAGAACCTGCTCGGCTGCAAAAGAACAGGTACAGGGTTGGAAACCACAGAACGGTCATGGAAACTGCTACCGGTGGGCAACGTCGCCTACCCTGGCCTACGCACAGGGTTTCGGTTGCAAATGATCCAAGAATAACTCTGAACTTCCTTAGGAAAGTCAGGCGAGCCTCTTATTCAAGCTCTGCTCCTGGACTCATTGTGTGAGGTGGGTGATAACTTTCCTAGATCTGATGCTGGAAGACAGACGGTTGTGAATGGACGCAGACGCTTTCAGTACAAAGTGATGCCTTCAGAGAGTCTACATCTGCTGCCCGCTCAGACTGTTTAACAGCAGTGACTCAAGTGTACTGACATTTTGATGTTTTTTAAACTAGTTTCCTTAAAGCTGAAAATATTGACAAATGGCTCTGATTAGCCTTTCTAAAGAAAATGAAACAAAACAAAAATTTAAAGAAATAAAAAATAAAGTGATGCCTTTAGTAGCTACCCCGAGTCAGGTGGGTGTCATTAGAACCGGCAGTCTCCTCACAGAACACCAAGCCCAGCAGTTTCTAAACAAGTTCATGCCTTAAGGGGAGACTGGAACGGTCCTCAGAGAGTCAGAGCGCTGAATGTCATAAGACTTCAAGGGCTTAAAGGAACTCAAGGGCCAAACTCACCAAATTTAAACTAAGCCGCTTGTCTCGGTGTCTTAAGGATTGGCCTTCTACATCAGCTGCAAGAAACAAGATGGGGTGGTGAGATATGTAGGACAACATCCCTTTAAACTAGGGTCCAGGCCTAGCCGGTGTGGCTCAGTGGTTGAGCATCAACCTACAAACCAGGAGGTCATGGTTTGATTCCCAGTCAGGGCACATGCCCGGGTTGCAGGCTTGATCCTCAGTGGAAGGCGTGCAGGAGGCAGCCGATCAATGATGCTCTCTCCTCACTGATATTTTTATCTTTCTCTCCCTCTGCCTTTCTCTCTGAAGTCAATAAAATATTTAAAAATCAATCAATCAATCAATCAATAAACAAACTAGGGTCCAAGAGACTATGCACTGTGGGACCCTGGACTCAGCTCCCAAGAGGCAGAGAAGCGGAACAGTTTCTATACACAAGGCTTGCTAGCAAGTCTTGTTGGGCAGTCAGAACAGATGGAAATCAGGCCAGATTTTGAAGAAGTCTGTGTATGATAGCATTAGTTGTCTCTGTGAGTTAGGAAGAGGTGTGGCACATCATTAACAAATGCTGGTTGTATTTATTACATCAATTTTCTGAGCTTAGACATGGTGGAGACAGAACTGGAGGTTTGAGGAGAGGAGAGAAGGTGTGAGATGGGCCTGGTGTTGATCAGGAGAGTAGGGTGAACAGAGAAGTGACAGCATTGGCCAGCAGCATTGGGGGCTCGTTTGAGATCTGTGACCATGAATCGGTGACCGTGATTTTGTGCAGCCATAGTCAGCTACTCGAGTACAGGCATGGAGAGAGAGGAAACTTGTCAGATGGGTGTGACATAAAAATTTAGAATATTGGTTGAACTGAAAGAGAGGTCCATAAAAATAAAATTAAGCTTAAAAATAAGTAAAAATTTTTTAAAAAATTAAAAGATAAAAAAATAAAGTTAGTGATCAACATGGCGTTGCTGACTTTTTATTGTGCTAGGAAAGAACATTAAGAACAAAACAAGAACTTATACCCATCACCATTATTTCATAGAAATATATTTTAAATGTTTGTAAGTATATATAAATGTTTGTAAGTATATATATATATATATATATATATCCATTTGGATATTTATAGCATCATTCCTGGCCATACAAAATTATCAACTTAAAAAGGAGCCTGCTATATTTGGTCAAACATTTAACTAACTCACCACTAATGCCTTGGCAGGGCCAGACCAAATGATTTCTCAGGCCTTAGACGGCCCTTGGGCCAGATGTTTGCCACTCTTGGTCTAGAAATCCTATATAATAAAGAGCTAATATGCTAATTAGACCGAACAGCAGAACAATTGTCCAGACGACCATCCGGACAACCTTCTGGATGAAGCCGGGGCTGTGAGGGTCGAGCCCCTTGCACGAATTTCGACTCTAATAAGATACAATTTGGGGGAATTAGCAGCTTAAAGATGTCAACCAAAACCGTAAGAGTAGTGAGATTCTCTAGGTTGCAAATGTTAAGTATAAAAGCCAGAGGATCCCAATATTTAAAGAGCAGGAAGATGAGCAGTGGCTCATCCTGACGGTGCAATCGCAGGGTGATGAGCAAAGTCAGGGGCAGGGCTTCCGGCCTAAGGAAGGAGAGAATGGCCAACAATGCTGACTGCTGGTGGCAAGTGAGGCAAGTGCTTTTAGCACATGCAGACCAGAGCAAAGTGTCCCCCGAGAACTTGGAGATGTCAAAGGTCAGGTTGTCTCTGAGAAATAAACCGGAATCAACATCGTCTTAAAGTGAGAGAATAACTCCCGTCTCCAAAAGATGTGATGGAGATGGATGGAATTAAGAATATGTATTATATATGCACATGTATGTATGTATGTATGCTTCTATGTCTTCAAGGCTGCAGAAGTACCGGTGGTAAAAGCTGTTCTGCAGTCATACTGTATAGTTTAAAATCTCTACTCCCGCCGAAACTGGTTTGGCTCAGTGGATAGAGCGTCGGCCTGCGGACTGAAAGGTCCCGGGTTCGATTCCAGTCAAGGGCATGTACCTGGGTTGCGGGCACTTCCCCAGTGGGGGATGTGCAGGAGGCAGCTGATCGATGTTTCTCTCTCATCGATGTTTCTAACTCTCTATCTCTCTCCCTTCCTCTCTATAAAAATCAATAAAATATATTTAAATAAATAAATGAATAAATAAATAAAATCTCTACTCCTACCACTTATTAGCTGTGTGACACTGGGTAAGTTACTTAACCTCTCTGTGTCTCAAGTTTGTAATCTGTAAAATAAGACCAATAATAGAATCTATTGCATAGGACTGCTGGAAACGTTAGATGCGTTAGTGCACATGAAGAACTTAGTACAGTACCTAGAACACGTCAAGTACTTAAATCCTAGAAATTATTATGGATGTTGTTGATAAAGAATATGTGAACACAGTCCCCTAACTCCCTTTCCATGACCAGATCCCTACTGATGTCACCAAATAATACCAATATAAAGAAAACCCTGCCCGTCCGGTGTGGCTCAGTGGTTGAGCGTAGTTCCACGCACCAGGAGGTCACGGTTCGATTCCCGGTCAGGGCACATGCCCGGGTTGCAGGTTGTATCCCCAGTGTGGGGCGTGCAGGAGGCAGCTGATCAATGATTCTCTCATCATTGATGTTTCTATCTCGTCCTCTCCCTCTCCCTTCCTCTCTGAAATCAATACAAATATTTAAAAAGAAAAAGAGGAGCCAGGCTTCTCTCTGTACCTCACTATTTGCATCCAACACTTACCTTTCCAGGTTCTCACGTTATCTAAGCCCGAAAGGGAGATCCTTCTTGGTGCCGCAGTGAATTCTGGCTTTCTGATGCTGCTGTGCCCACTCCACAGTAGCTGCTCCTCTTGGCGCCGTTCCGAGAGATGAATTGGCTTAGGGGGGCGGGGAGGTGGCGTGTTGGGCACAATGTCTAGTTCTTTTACCCTGAAGGGTAAGGAGCGCTGGTTCTTATCTACCTGAAGGGTGGGGTTTAAGGACGTTTCCAGCAATGGTGAGGAAAAGTGGTTCCTGGCGGGCCCATTGATATCTCTGCTCCAGGTCAGGGCAGCCTGAGGCCTTGTGGGAGGTGCCTCCTGAGACCCATTCCTCTGGACTGAGGGGTGGACCAAGTTAACGTAGGGCAGCGCCTGCAGGCCGTCAACAAAAACATCATCGAATGAAGTCTGTTCCAAGGAACGCTCTGAGTTTGACCAGCTGTCGCATCTGGTGGGTAAACTGAGGGAAGAAAAGCATGGACATTTGACTGCAATGGAGCAGGTGCCTGGCCACTGTAGTTGGTCCCACAGCGACACTGCTGATACAGAATTGGCAGAAGTCTGAGGAGAAAGCCATCCACCCACCACAAAACCCAGGGGGCCTCACTCCTGATCCTCAACGATCAACTTTTATTTGACTTCTGTAGCTGCATTCCCTCTACAACCCTCAGCCACACCTACCCCTGGATGCAGAAAAAAAGTAGTTGGTTGTTTTGTGTGGTTTTTTTCATATGAAAATGCAAGGTTAGAAGTGAAAGCCACAACGCTGAAATCCATGACTCATTTTGTTGAGTATAACGCATGCTGCACCCTTCATAGCGGTTGACAGTGATCTGGCCCCACCTTGTCAGTCGCAGGAAGAGAAGCAAGGGCAGATACATCCTCTAGGACAGTGGTTCTCAACCTTCCTAATGCCGCGACCCTTTCATACAGTTCCTCATGTTGTGGTGACCCCCAACCATAAAATTATTTTCATTGCTACTTCATCACTGTAATTTTGCTACTGTTATGAATCGTCATGTAAATATCTGATAGGCAGGATGTATTTTCATTGTTACACATTGAACATGATTAAAGCATAGTGATTAATCACAAAAACAATGTGTAATTATATATGTGTTTTCCAATGGTCTTAGGCGACCCCTGTGAAAGGGTCACGACCCACAGGTTGGTGACCCACAGGTTGAGAACCGCTGCTCTAGGAGCTGCTATAGCTAAACGGGCTGACGGGGGCGGGCGCACTGAGCACATCTCAGTGACAGGCCCTGCAAGAGGAGGTAGCGTGGGCTGTGCAAACAGGGGAGAGTGCGTGGGAGAGGCTGGCTCAGAGAGTCCGGCGCATGAGCATACCTGGCGTGGTGCAGTCTTCCACTCTCACAGTTGGACAGAATCAGATAATCAGGAAGGAAGAGCAACTCTGACTCACTTCTGGTTTCCTCAGTGGCTATGGTATTAGAGTTTGGGTCATCTCTTGGCAAGGGGGAGCTGACAGCATGGGCGGTGTGAAGGAAGCTGGCAGGGGATGGCTGGAGGGAGGAGGGCGTGTGAGCGAGGCTCTCCACGGAATCTGCTGGAGGAATCATTTCCCAGGTTAGCGGTTAGGAATGGCTATAACACTCACTCGCAATTTCTCAAACAGCATCTAAAGAAGCCAAATAGAAGATGCAAATTACAGCTGGTGTTTGTACTGATGGAGGAGACCATTTCCCCAAGCTATAAACAATGTCTGGGAAAGAGGGCCAGTGTTCCAAGAGTGAAGTATTGAATCAATTAAGAGTAAAAAAAAAAAAAAAAACCCACCCCAAGCATTCATGGTATAAAAATCTGCAGTTAAATAGTCTATACACAGCTTCTTTATGGCCTTCAGCCTCAGGCCTGCATCACTGTTTATTCACTCAAAAAATATACATATATATACACACACACACACACACATATATATATATACATATATATTTATGCATGTCAGATACATATGTATGTACTTACATATGCATTTCTACGTGTATATATATGTACACATATATAGATAAATGTCTGTCTACAGGAATAGGCAAAAGTAGATTTACAGTTGTGAACACGCAAAACTTAGTTTATTCTTTTTAAAAATATATTTGTTATTGATTTCAGACAGGAAGGGAGAGGAAGAGTGAGAGAGAAACATCAATGATGAGAGAGAATCATTGATCAGCTGCCTCCATGCTCCACACTGGGGATGGAGCCCACAACCTGGGTATGTGCCCTGACCGAGAATCAAACCATGACCTCCTGGTTCATAGGTTGACACTCAACCACTGAGCCACGCCGGCTGGGCAAGTTTATTCTTGTATTATTATTTATTCTTATGTATTTTCCATGCAAACAACTTTAAACTAGTTTTGCCCACCCCTGTATATAGAACACCTACTTTGCACCTAATATGGGTCCAGATCTGTTTTAACTCTGCCAGTACAGCTGAGACAAAAGCTCTGCCCTTACTGTCCACCCCAGGAGACAGACAAGTGACACATAAATAAAGAACACTGCTGATGATAGAGTGTTAATGGCGTAGAAGGAAAAGGAAGGGAAAAATGGGGTGTTGTGATGGTTAGTGAAGCCCACATTTCTCAAGGAGCATAACATTCAGAAACTCCCAACGAAAAGCCTGCTTTTATTTCCCCCTTTGAACCAAGTTGGCAGGAGTTCAGAACTCCGGACGCAGAGTGACTCAGAACTGCACGGGTTCAAGTCCAGGCTCTACTGTCTAGCTGCTGTGAACGTGGGCAAGTTAGCTTCCGGCTCCGAGTCTCCTTGTCTGTACAGTGGAGACGCAGAAGAGATCTAGGATCAGACGAGCTGATGTGCAAAAGCATTTAACGGAGCTCCTGGCAGAGTGTGCACAATGTGCTGACTGCCTATGCTGCCAGAGACAGAAGCAAACACTATGTGTGAAAAGCCACAGAGAGCCCTCTGGGTGTGGTTCTCCCATGAAGAGGACTCTGCCCTTACATCCTTCTAAAAACGCAGGGGAGACATAGGGAATAAAAGAGGTCAGAGGGGGTTTCTGGCTTCCTCCCACTTGGTGCCAGAGCTTTCCATTTCCTGCCTGGGGCCTTCCTCATTCCTGTTCCTCTTTGAATATTAGGACACATGTTATGTATCTCTGTTTTAGGATAACTCCTGGATGAGGAAAGAGAGAGAGGAAACACATAACGTGACACACAAATATATAGCTACTAGTAGTTTGGGCTGAATGTAGGGTGGCGAAGAGCGAGCGACAAGGCTGGGGGGAGTCTGCTTGCTCGCCATGTGAGAGTCCAGCCAGGGTGCATTCACTGCCACTCGCTAATAAGCTTCTGTTGCAGCAAGGATAAAGAGCTCGCCCTCACTTCATTTCCTTTTATCTGAGTGCTGTCGAAGCTCAACAATGTTCCTGAATAGCCTCACTTAATAAGCTTTCCTGGTTAATGAAAAAAAAAAAAGGCCCTAGCCGGTTTGGCTCAGTGGCTAGAGCGTCAACCTGTGGACTGAAGGGTCCTGGGTTCCATTCCAGTCAAGGGCACATGCCTGGGTTGCAGGCTTGAACCCCAGTGTGGGGCGTGGAGGCAGCCGATCAATGATGATTCTCTCTCGTCATTGATGTGACTCTCCACCGCCACCTAGCGTTGAATATAGGTACTTCAGCAGCCGATGCTAAGCACAAGGTGACAGTGGAAATGTTGAAGCAACTGTTGAGCAAGTTTTAGGAGTAAGGTTGTTGTCTACCAGACTAAGGGTACAAGAAATCAGATGGGCCTGGCCAGTGTGGCTCAGTGGTTGACCATCAACCTATAAACTAGGAGGTCACAGTTTGATTCCCAGTCAGGACACATGCCCGGGGTTGTGGGATCCATCCCCAGTGTGGGATGTGCAGGAGGCAGCCGATCGATGATTCTCTCTCATCATTGATATTTCTATCTCTCTCTCCCCTTCTCCCTTCCTCTCTGAAATCAATACAAATATTTTTTTAAAGAAATCAGATGGTTTGAGGGTCAGGGCATGCTGCTCGACACAAAACCCATAAAGGGGAGTGAATTATAATCCTAGGTGCATTCCACTTGATATATTACATAGAAAGGGCAGAGTGTGAGTGTGAGTGTGTGTGTGTGTGTGTGTGTAAGAGAGCATATATTACATAGAAAGGGCAGTGAGTGAGTGTGAGTGTGAGTGTGAGTAAGAGAGCATATATTACATAGAAAGGGCAGTGAGTGAGTGTGAGTGTGAGTGTGAGTAAGAGAGCATATATTACATAGAAAGGGCAGTGAGTGAGTGTGAGTGTGAGTGTGAGTAAGAGAGCATATATTACATAGAAAGGGCAGTGAGTGAGTGTGAGTGTGAGTGTGAGTAAGAGAGCATATATTACATAGAAAGGGCAGTGAGTGAGTGTGAGTGTGAGTGTGAGTAAGAGAGCATATATTACATAGAAAGGGCAGTGAGTGAGTGTGAGTGTGAGTGTGAGTAAGAGAGCATATATTACATAGAAAGGGCAGTGAGTGAGTGTGAGTGTGAGTGTGAGTAAGAGAGCATATATTACATAGAAAGGGCAGTGAGTGAGTGTGAGTGTGAGTGTGAGTAAGAGAGCATATATTACATAGAAAGGGCAGTGAGTGAGTGTGAGTGTGAGTGTGAGTAAGAGAGCATATATTACATAGAAAGGGCAGTGAGTGAGTGTGAGTGTGAGTGTGAGTAAGAGAGCATATATTACATAGAAAGGGCAGTGAGTGAGTGTGAGTGTGAGTGTGAGTAAGAGAGCATATATTACATAGAAAGGGCAGTGAGTGAGTGTGAGTGTGAGTGTGAGTAAGAGAGCATATATTACATAGAAAGGGCAGTGAGTGAGTGTGAGTGTGAGTGTGAGTAAGAGAGCATATATTACATAGAAAGGGCAGTGAGTGAGTGTGAGTGTGAGTGTGAGTAAGAGAGCATATATTACATAGAAAGGGCAGTGAGTGAGTGTGAGTGTGAGTGTGAGTAAGAGAGCATATATTACATAGAAAGGGCAGTGAGTGAGTGTGAGTGTGAGTGTGAGTAAGAGAGCATATATTACATAGAAAGGGCAGTGAGTGAGTGTGAGTGTGAGTGTGAGTAAGAGAGCATATATTACATAGAAAGGGCAGTGAGTGAGTGTGAGTGTGAGTGTGAGTAAGAGAGCATATATTACATAGAAAGGGCAGTGAGTGAGTGTGAGTGTGAGTGTGAGTAAGAGAGCATATATTACATAGAAAGGGCAGTGAGTGAGTGTGAGTGTGAGTGTGAGTGTGAGTGTGTGTGTGTGTGTGTATGTGTGTGTGTGTCTAAGAGAGCATTAGAGCATAAAGAGAGAAGGAGAAAGAGCCTTCTGGGTCATTTGCTCCCACTGTCCAGAAATGGCCCAGAATTAACGTGGGGCAAATTTCCCTTGCACAGACCTTGAGCCAACTGGAGATATGAGAAGTCTTCCCCGCCTATGATAAGTAGCCAAATTCTGCCTTTCTACCATCTAGTCCTAAGCAGTACAATAGGCAACAGAAAAGCTGGAATTCCACAAGTTTTTGAAAGATGGTGATGCTTATATTTCTAAAGAATCAGCAGCAGCTGCAGCACGGGGAAAGTCAGCGCCCTACAGGACGTGCTCACCCTTTTACTCTCACTGAATGCATTCCCTGTGGCTTATGGGAGCAAAGGCGCAGAGCGGCTTCGAAGCCACTGAGGTTGTCCATTAGCTCAGTGTGTGCTACATTTGGACCTGAAGTTAAAATCAGGTGAGCCCGGCAGGCGTGGCTCAGTGGTTGGGTGTAGACCCATGAACCTGGAGATCACAGTTCGATTCCCGGTCAGGGCACAGGTCCGGGTTGTGGGCTTGATCCCCAATGTGGGGCATGCAGGAGGCAGCCGATCAATGATTCTCTCTCATCGTTATTTCTAGCTCTCCCTCTCCCTTCCTCTCTGAAATCAATAAAAATATATTTTAAAAAAAAAAAAAGGCTGGCAAATAGCAAGAGCTCTGTAAATTTTAGCTCCTTGCATTTAACTAGATTAGATGCCCATTTACCATGCCCACATGACCAGTTCTTCCCACACACCCTGGCACTTAATTTTGTGGTGTTTTAATTTCATCACTCCCAGTTTGATTTCACCATCTTCTCTATTTAGTCTGTGCCCCAGGGTCAACTGCTGCATTTGCTACCTCATGGGTCCCTTTTTTGTCCCTCCTACCTCACCCTCCTACTATTTTTTTGTAACTCCTCAAGCTGAGGTTACTTCAGTGGCTGCTCAACTCCAGTGTTCCCAACTCTAATCCAACCTACATGGCTCTTAAAATATATTTTAAATATATATATTTTTTTTTAAAAAAAATCAGGTGGAAGGGAGACATTCCTGGTACTGTACTTGGTGGGTGGCAACAGTTGTGATATATAAATTAGCCAGCCACCCCTTCAGCACCAGGAACCCCGACTCTGCTCTCACCTGCACCATCCTCCAGGTGGCCGAGGTTGCAGACTTGGCTGATGCTGTGTACCCACACATGCATTTCTTCCTCGGTCTTGGCCACCAGATAGAACGTCCGCGAAGTAGTCTTCACGATGAACACGAAGTTGTTCTGGAACTCCTTCCTCACGAAGCCAGGGCCCGCATGCTTCCACACCGCACACTCGCTGAGGTCAATCACACGAATGGGCTTGCTGGAGTGTTTGTTCCTGTAGTACTCCAACACGTCGGGGTTGCCACACATGCGGCCCCGCCGGAGGACAAACCAGCGCTTGCGCCAGGCCTGCAGAGAGGCAAGTCAACAAGGAGTTACTGGACCAATTGCCCTTGCTGCTCCCTCTGCCGAGAACCTATTTCATGAAAGGACAGCAAAAGGAAGTCAATCAGCCATTCGAACAATGCAACGCGAAGTCCACCCTGTTTGGATTCAAGGGGTAACTAGTGCGCCATCTTCAAGTCTGCTTTATTCTCTTGTTGTTAATCATCGCCTGTAGGTATTTTCCCATTGCTTTTTAGAGAGAGTGGAAGGGAGAGAGGGAGGAGGAGGAGAGAGAGAAACATCAATGTAAGAGAGACACATCGATTGGTTGCCTCCCAAATGCCCACCAAGGTGGGCCGGGTTGGGACTCGATCCCTAGTAGGGAATGTGCAGGAGGCAGCCATCAATGATTCTCTCTCATCATTGATGTTTCTATCTCTCTCTCTCTCTCCTTTCCTTTCTGAAATCAATAAAATAAATTTTTAAAGAAACATCGATGTGAGAGAGACAAGTTGATTGGTTGCCTCCTGCATGGGCCCTGACGGGGTCGGGGGATTGAGCTTGCAATGGAGGTACAAGCCCTTGACCACAATCAAACCCATGACCTTTCAGTCTTCGGGCCCATGCTCTATCCACTGAGCCAAACCGGCTAGGTCTCAAGTCTGCTTTATTCAATAATGATAGGATGGGTCATTTGGGGGGAGTGTAGTAATAGGATTCGCACCCACAGGTTGAAGGACCAGAATTATACAATCAATGCAGCAAAGACATGTGATATAAATGTATTTATGCTCATGCCCCAAAACACACAAAACACCTTATTAATGAAGAACAAAAAGGAAGCTTTCTTATCATCCTCTATCTCAGGGGTGGGCAACCCCTGGCACGCGTGCGAAACATGGCACATCAGTAACTTTTGCTGGCACGCGAAACCCTCTCTTATAATCTTCCATTTACAATTTTTTTCTTTTTCTTTTTTTTTTCTTTTTTCTTTTTTTACTTTATTTTTTTCTTTTTTCACCTTTTAAATAAGACAGCAATTTATTTTC
>NW_006297836.1:88227-92154 GCF_000327345.1 Myotis davidii
GCATATCTCTGAAGAGCACGAAATATAAACCTGATGTAAAATCTCTGTCATCAGTGCTGCAGCAGCAAAAGGCCCACTGATAATATCAAACGGAGTCCTAAAGTTTTCTGTCGGACTATCAGTGTACATGTATACATTAAACAATAAATGTATTTTTCACCATCATATACTGTATTTTTGTCCCTCGAATGAATTTTATTATTTCTTCAAGGTTCTTCACATACATACATCTTAAGAGATATCAAGTAGGCGTAACATGTTCTCAAAAAATTAGGGTTGGCACGGAGAAGAATTCTGAGTCAGAGATTTTGCTGGTTTTGGCACGCACTCACAAAAAGGTTGCCCACCCCTGCTCTATCTCAGCCCTAAAGCCAATATCATACATTAAAATCACATGCAAATCATGAGTGCTCGTCATTGTCAGTATTATCTGACATTGTTATATAACTTCTAGAGAATTGCTCAATCAAAAAAATCATACACATGGGAAAGGAGAGAGGATTACCATTATCTGCAGTTGATGGTTATCTTTCTGTAACATCCCCCAAGATGATTAAAATACAAAGAGTTCTAAGAGAATTAAGTAACACGTGGCTAGTAAGATTGCTTATGTGAGAAAACCATGTTCTAAGTCTTTTACCACAACCCCTTTAATCTCCAAAACTGTACTATAGGAGATATTCCCATTTTATGTCCGGGTTATGTCTGAGAAATTTGAGAGATGAACTAATGTGCCTAAGGTCATACAACTACGGTGCTGTAAGGAAAGGGTTTGAACTCAAGGGGGGGTCAATGGGTCAGTAATGAATGTGAAGTAAAAAAGTAGAGAGGGTGTGCAGCCAATTCTTTCGGATGTCTGACTGTAAAGGGGAGATCTCTGGGGCCAAGGAATTATTTTTTAAACATGGAAGACATGCCCTGACTGGTTTGGCTCAATGGATAGAGCGTCAGCCTGCAGACTGAAGGGTCCCAGGTTGGATTCCAGTCAAGAGCATGTACCTTGGTTGTGGGCACATCCCCAGTAGGGGGTGTGTAGGAGGCAGTTAATTGATGTTTCTCTCTCATCTATGTTTCTAACTCTCTATCTCTCTCCCTTCCTCTCTGTAAAAAAATCAATAAAATATATTAAAAAATAAAACATGGAAGACACAAGCATTTCCCCCCCACGCCCCGCACCTAAATCACAGTGTTTCTCAACCACAGATTGACATGCCCTACAGGACATCTGCAAACATATGAGTTGTGCTTGTCATAAAGGCCGGGAGTCAGGAGGGCCAGGAATTGTCTGGCTTGAAACTATCAGTGCCCTGTTGAGAACCACTGTAACAATCGAAAGGAACTTTCCTTCGTGCAATAAAAATCTTAGAAAGAGTCCATCTTGAGATAAGATGATCCGGCAAAGCTTAGTACGTGCTCAAAAAAGGGCCTTGGCCAGTGTAGTTCAGTTGGTTGGACGTCACCCCCATGCATCAAAAGGTTGCTGGTTCGCCCTAACCAGTTTGGCTTGATGGACAGAGCGTAGGCCTGCAGACTGAAGGTTCCCAGATTCAATTCTGGCCAAGGGCACATGGCCGGGTTGTGGGCTTGATCCCCAGTAGGGGGCGTGCAGGAGGCAGCAGATCAGTGATTCTCTCTCATCATTGATGTTTCTATCTCTCTATCCCTCCTTTCTTCCTCTCTGAAATCAATAAAGAAATATATATATATATTTTTAAAAAGGTTGCTGGTTCCATTACCAGGCAGGGCACAAGCTCGGGTTGTGGGCTCGATCCTTGCTTGGTAGGGGGTGTGCAGGAGGCGGCCAATTGATGCTTAGCTCTCGCATCAATGTTTCTCTCTCCCCCTCTCCCTTCCTAAAAAAAATTAATAAAAATATTGGGGGGGGGGGCGGAGAATGATACTGCAAAGAAACCAGCACTGAGAGAATGCAGACTGTTTTGCATGCCACTGGAGCTACTGAGGAGGAACTGACGCCCCCTTGGCTCCCCACTCACCCTTGACCTAGAATGTTTGCTGCGGACAGTCCCAAGAAGATGTATAAATTCCAACGGATAAATAGATAGCTACCTCTTGGGGTATGAGGCCTGGGGAAAGAGGTATTTGCAAGTGACCATAGCCACACTAATTTTGTTGTTGTTGTTAATCCTCACCCAAGGATATTTTTCCATTGATTTTTTTAGAGAGTGGAAGAGAGAGGGAAGAGAAACACATCGATTGGCTGCCTCCTGCACCTGCCCGACCAGGAATCAAACCCGGGACCCTTGGGTCTGCAGGCCAACACTCTATCCACTGAGCCAAACTGGCAAGGGCCACAGCCACACCATTCTGAGGAGTCCTCAGTATCTGTAAACTTCCGTGCTGTCTCCTGGAGGCAGGGAGAAAGAAGGGAGGATGTTCCTCGAGTCCCTTATCTTTTCTGTTAGGTGCCCTTTGCCCAGTGGCCGCCACCTGGCCAGCCTGTGGCCAGCACGTGGCTTGCTCTCTGTGGGAGAGAATGGGGCACAGACCAGGGTAACGGGCCGATGGGCCGACGGGCCGACAGCAGGGCTTTCTTCCATTGGAGGGGCCCAATGTTGCAGTTGGCAAATGCAAGTGGAGAGATTTATGCTCTGTGGTTTGCGCTTCTGTGCAGTGGCATGTGTGACAGCAGGAAGTGCGGGGTTCTGCCAGGAGGCATGGTGACCACTGGGACAGGAAGTCCTTTATATCTCTAGCTGATGCCTGACACATTTATAAGCCCACCAGCTTTGACCAAGAGACCAGGGGGAAAGAAAAAGCCACCGTGTGGAGCATTCTCAGCTCCCTCCCTGGCCAGGAAACAAGATCTGAGGCAGCAGAGAATCTGATAAAGCACCCACGAGGGGAAGGCCCATGGGCACAAAGGACCTGCAGTTATGACTCAGAATAAAAAGCCCTTTTGAGCCTGTGGCAGGGGGCGCCCATCAGAAGGAGGGCATTTGGGTTGTTCCATGTTGGGTTGGGCCAGGGAGGGGAAAGCAGTGCCTGGCAGGTGAGCCCTGGCTTGGTTCTGCCATGATGGACAGTATAAAGCTCTGAAGAGGTGCTTGGCCACTCAGAAGACAGACAAAGCAGTGTGATGAAGGTCTTTTATTTGTTTTGTTTCAATTTTTTTTAAAAAAAATATTTGATTTTTGTTCATCTTCAACCAAGTGTATTTTTCCATTGATTTTTTTTTTGAGAGAGAGAGAGAACGTGGAAGGGAGGAGGAGAGACAGAGGGAGAGACACATCGATATGAGAGACACACATCGATTGGTTGGCTCCCTAGGGATCGAGCCTGCAACGAAAGTAAGTGCCCTTGACCAGAATTGAACCCAGGACTCTTCAGTCCTCGGGGCTGATGCTCTATCCACTGAGTCAAACCAGCTAGGGCAGTTCTTGTTTTGGAAATGGGAGGAATAACAGTATGTGTGTATGCTGCTGGGAGTAATCCAGGAGGGAGAGCAAAATGAATGCTTCAATAAATCCCTGTAGCAAAAACATGGCACTGAATGGAGTGGAGGAAAGGAGCGCCAGAGTCCCTGTGAGGTTTGGAGTGAGGGAGAGGAGACATGTGGGCAGTGCCTGAGGCAAACAGGAGCAGAAGGCCTTGTCCTGGTGTCCCCTGTGAAGATGGTGTGTCCTGTGACAATGTGGGCCCAAAGAAGGCGCCTTGGGGACGAAAGAATGTCACATATGCCTGCTAAGGAAAGTTTTCATGGGGAGCCTGGGCTACCCCAAACTTTCCCAAGGCCACTTTGGTAGGGATACGTGAAGAGGAGGGGGTTAGAACTATGAAATGGGTCCGGCTGGTGTAGCTCAGTGGTTGAGCGTCAACCTATGAACCAGGAGGCCACAGTTCGATTCCTGGTCAGGGGCACATGCCTGGATTGTGGGCTCGATCCCCAGTAGGAGGCAGACAGGAGGC
>NW_006297836.1:92774-94127 GCF_000327345.1 Myotis davidii
TGCCCGCACATCCCCAGTAGGAGGTGTGCAGGAGGCAGCTGATCAATGTTTCTCTCTCATGGATGTTTCTGACTCCCTATCCCTCTCCCTTCCTCTCTGTGAAAAATCAATAAAATATATATTTTTTTAAAAAGGCACCGCTATCCTAAATATCTTAGGGATGTAAAACAGAAGCACAGCTCTGAAAAAAAGGCGTGGTTAGGTTATGAACTTGATGCCCCTCTCTCTCTCTTTCTCTCTCTCTCTCCCCCCCTTCCTCTCTGAAACCAATTACAAATATATTTTAAAAAGAAATATGAAATGGGTGGATTCATAGGGGTGTCCACAAGGAGAGGTGGGCGTGCAAAGAGGAGAATGACATGGACAAGTCCGGTTTTCACTCATTCATTCAACAAGTACCTGTAACTAGGCCACTAACATGCTGGACACGGTGCAGAGGCTGAGCAAACGGAGGTGAGCAAGCCACATGCCCTGTCACAGCCTTGTGGGCAGCAGGGGAAGTGGGCAGATGGATAAACAGACAATTGCAGTCAGTGAGATAAGCGCTACGATAGGGAAAGCCAAAATGCTATGGCAACACACAGAGAGGCGTCGCTATCAGATCGGTGGGTCTAGGAAACCTTCCAGAGGAAACGATGGCTGAGTTAAGACTGAAAATGGGGCTGAGGGCACAGCGGCTGTAAGTGCAGGGAGTTCAGTAGAGCCGGGAGGCAAGCAGAGCAGAAAGGAAAAAGAACTGTCACACCCAGTCACCTGAATAGGATGCGGCATAATGTTCATGCTCAATCAGGCAAAACGCATCAGCATGCTCTCCCTTGGGTTTTTAAATCTCTACCTAAGAGTTGTAATTACGCAAAAGCAGAAATAATGCATTCTTGGAACTCTCTGTTAAGTAAGTGGAAGCAGAGGGTACCCTCCCGGTCCTGTCCCATCGGGCTTATCAGCTTCTGAAAGTGAGAGACATGTGACAAGGGCCCCTGAAAGCAGTCATCCACGCCAAAACGAAACTCTTCCCAATGAAACAGTGCCACAGGAAGTTATCAAAGAAGAGTCGCATGAAGCCTGGCAGGTGTGGCTCAGTGGTTGAGCCATGAACCAAAAGGTCACTGGTTTGATTCCTGGTCAGGGCACGTGCCCAGGTTGCAGGCTGGATCCCCAGTGTGGGGTTGTGCAGGAGGCAGCCAATCAATGATTCTCATCACTGATGTTTCTCTCTCTCTCCCTCTCCCATTCCTCTCTGAAATCAATACACACACACACACACACACACACACACACACACACTGAGTGGCCAGATTATTATGCCCACCCCCTCAGTACTTCGTTGCGCCCCCTTTTGCCTTCACCACTGCG
>NW_006297836.1:96656-118326 GCF_000327345.1 Myotis davidii
GAAAACAGATGTTCAGAGAAGTCCATGCTCTATAATGTTCCCTGTACTCATACTATGTGCTAGACACTGCTCTAGGCATTGGAGATAGAGCGTGGACAAAAGAGATAAAAATCCCTGCCCTGGGTGGGGGTGGGGGGGGCAGGGAGGCATTAACCAAAGGACTTGTATGCATGCATGTAAGCATAACCAATGGACAAAGACTCTAGGGGGGGTGAGGGGGCATGAGTGGGGGGAAGGGGGGTAATGTGGGGATAAGGACACATGTGTAATACTTTAATCAATAAAGAAATTTTAAAAAATAAAAATAAAATAAATAACAATAATAAAATAAAAAGAAGAGTCACATCAAAAGGACAGGGGAGCTAACCTGAAGAAGTTCCCACTGGCCAAAGACAATTTGAGCTTTAATAAGTATAATGATGATAGTGGCTTAAAAATCAACAAATATGTTTAAATCCTTGAGTTCTCATGATATTACAAAAGAAAAAAAGAACTTGTCACCCTCAGAGGTGGTGAGGGGACCGCTTCATTATCTTGCAAACTGGTAAGTAAGGGGCAAGAAGTGAGCATTAGCCTGCCTTTCCCAGATAAGCCATCCCACTGAGCAGATGAAGGGAAATACCTTCTTTTTTTTTAAAAAAAAAAAAGATATTTTATTGATTTTTTACAGAGAGGAAGGGAGAGGGATAGAGTTAGAAACATCGATCAGCTGCCTGCTGCACACCTCCCACTGGGGATGTGCCCGTAACCAAGGTACATGCCCTTGACTGGAATTGAACCCGGGACCCTTCAGTCTGCAGGCCGATGCTCAATCCACTGAGCTAAACGGGTCAGGGTGGGAAATACCTTCTTATAAATGTCTTCTAATAATGGAAACAAATAGTAGAACTAGAGTACCACCATTTTGTTATGACCAGTGAATGAATAGGTATAAGTACTAAGCATCAACAGTGGCCAACCCAGGAAGAGAAACAAGTAGACACTCTGTACCTTCAACAGCCTGGCATGAGGCAAAAGCCAGATTGAGGGAAATTCTGCAGGCCAAAGGCCCAGGTTCTTCAACAGATAAATGATAAGAAAAAGGACAAGAAGTGGGAAATCTATGGATTGCTTGACACTTAAATGATGTAACAAAAATGTTTCTATGTGGCCCGGCTGGCATTGACCTATGAACAAGGAGGTCACGGTTCGATTCCCATCAGGGCACATGCCCAGGATGTGGGCTCGATCCCCAGTGTGGGGCGTGCAGGAGGCAACTGAACAAAGATTCTCTCTCATCATTAATGTTTCTATTTCCCTCTCCCTCTCCCTTCCTTTCTAAAATCAATAAGAATATATTTAAAATTTTTTCCATGTCCTCTAGATAAATTATAGTGTGTAGAGGATGCCCATTTGAGTGATAAAAACATAAAAATGCAAAGAGATTTTTATGTGTTGGGAATAACAGTTATGGGGAGAAGGAGGTTGTGATGGAGATGGGGCACATGGAGGGGCTTCGGTAGTGGGTGGCAAAGTTATTTTTCAAATGGCTGCTGCTTCCAAGGGGGCTCACCCAATAGTCATTTGCTGAGCCATATATTTTTATTTTTATGTTTTTAAATATATTTTATTGATTTTTTACAGAGAGGAAGGGTGAGGGATAGAGAGCTAGAAACATCGATGAGAGAGGAAATATCAATTCAGCTGCCTCCTGCACATCTCCTACCGGGGATGTGCCCGCAACCAAGGTACATGCCCTTGACCGGAATCAAACCTGGGACCCTTAGGTCTGCAGGCCAACACTCTATCCACTGAGCCAAACCGGCTAGGGCAGCCACACATTTTTAAAGTGTGGTTTGTCCTATCTATATTTTCTTTTATGATAAAAAGGATTTATTTTTTATATATATTTTTACTGATTTCAGAGAGGAAAGGAAAGGGAGAGATAGAAACATCAATGATGAGAGAGAATCACTGATTGGCTGCCTCTTGTACAGCCTACCCTGGGGATCAAGCCCACAACCCGGGCATATGCCCTAACCAGGAATTGAACCTGGGACCTGTCAGTCTGCAGGTTGATCCTCTATCCACTAAACCAAACTGGCTAGGGCATAAAAGGGATTTTAAAACAATTCCTCCGGAGAGGATATATTCATGGATTCATTCAATAAACAGTTTCTGAGTCCTAGCCGGTTTGGCTCAGTGGATAGAGCATCGGCTTGCAGACTGAACGTTCCGGATTCGATTCCAGTCAAGGGTGCATACCTCGGCTCCAGGCTCAATGCGTGTGGGAGGCAACCAATCGATGTGTCTCTCTCACAACGATGTGTGTCTCTCTCTGTCTCTCTACGTCCCTTCCACTCTCTCTAAAAATCAATGGGAAAATAGCTTCCGGTGAGGATTTAAAAAAAACCCACCACAGTTACTGTCTACTATGTGCCAGGCACTGTGCACAAAAGAAGGGTGCTGGGTCATCAGGGGATTGGTAAGCTCACAGAGGGCGCGAGGACCTGAGCGCTGCGGTCTTCTGCCTGGGAGATGTTTACATTTTACAAGTGCAGGACTGCAGGCTTCCACAGCTGCACGGGCTCCACCTTCTCCCCGTGGGCCTCCGCTGCTGGGCCGCTCATGAGCAGCTTGGGAAGCCAAGATGGAAAGGGGTGAGGTCAACAGTTCAGGAGAGACTGCGAAGATGAGCATATCCTGGGCCAAGAGGATCTAGAAAGCAGAATCCGCGTGCAAACAAGCACCCACAGTTATGACTCAGAGAAAGAATACAAAAGGGGGGGGGGGCTGAATGGAAAGTCAGGAAACCTGCATTTGAATTTTTATTCTAATTTATTTATTTATTTATTTTTAAATATATTTTATTGGTTTTTTACAGAGAGGAAGGGAGAGGTAGAGAGAGTTAGAAACATCTATCAGCTGCCTCCTGCACACTCCCCCCCACTGGGGATGTGCCTGCAACCAAGGTACATGCCCTTGACCGGAATCGAACCTGGGACCCTTCAGTCTGCAGGCCGACGCTCTATCCACTAATCCACTAAGCCAAACCGGTCAGGGCGATTTTTTAAATATGTTTTTATTGATTCCAGGGAGAGGAAGGGAGAGGGAGAGAGAGAGAAACATCCATGATGACAGAGAATCATTGATCGGCTGCCTCCTGCATGCCCCTGACTGGGGATGGAGCCCGAAACCCAGGCATGTGCTCTTGACCGGGAATAGAACCGAGACCCCCGGTTCATAGGTCGATGCTCAACCACTGAGCCACGCCAGCCGGGCAGATTCTACTTTAGACTTTTGGGGTGACCTTGAACAATTAACTTGACTGCTGTTCCAAATTACAATCCTGCCATTTGTAAATGAAGATAATAAACCTTGTCCAGCCTCCCTTTTGGTGTAACTGCAGTGAACTAGTGAGAATGGATAGCAAAACGTTATTGATTTGAAAGCAACTTATAAAATGACAATTGGATTGTTGGCCCCCAGGGCACAAGGCACCGCTGCCCGGTGGAAGCTGCTTTCCTCATGGGGCACTGATGGACTCCGAGGGCTTTTCCAGCTCTGACCATCGGAAGCTCAGTTTCCCCGCCACAGCCACCAAGCTGAGTCATTATCACCCGCCAGTCTCATTTCCAACAACAAAAACCTGCAATATCCTGCAGCCTTGTGGAATTCTTAGAGGAATAACTGAATGTCATCCTCCTGACAGTAAAAGGTATGTGTCGTTCTTCTCTTAAACCAATCCAACTTGCAGATTTCACCATTTTCTTGATCAAGGGTGGCTCACCAGCCCTAGCCAGTTTGGCTCAGTGGATAGAGCGTTGGCCTGCGGACTGAAGGGTCCCGGGTTTGATTCCGGTCAAGGGCACATGCCTGGGTTGCAGGCTTGATCCCCAGTAGGGGGTGTACAGGAGGCAGACAATCAATGATTCTTGCTCATCACTGATGTTTCTATTTCTCTCTCCCTCCCCCTTCCTCTCTGAAATCAATAAAAATATATTTAAAACAAAACAAACAAAAAATAAAAACTAGACCAAATTTATAAAACAACTATTTTCAGACACTGGGCAGCAGTCAGTGCAGGGCTGTGGTAGGAATAAGAAGAGAAATAAAAGAGGGGAAGCCTGCCCTAGCCGATTTGGCTCAGTGGATAGAACGTCAACCTGTGGACTAAATGGTCCCAGGTTCGATTCTGGACAACGGCACATGTCCAGATTGCGGGCTCGATCCCCAGTGGGGAGCATGCAGGAGGCAGCCAATCAATGATTCTCTTATATCATTGATGTTTCTATCTCTCTCTCTCTCTTCCTTCCTCTCTGAAATTAATAAAAAATAGATTTTTTTTAAAAAAGAGGGGGAAGCCCCTATGACCATCCTGGCTGTCAGCTGTAGTCACATTTCAAAACTGTAGTGCCAGGAGAGCATCCCAAACGGAGCGTGGCAGTCTTGCAGAATGTAGAAGACAGAGGTCAGAATTCTGGATAGTTGAAGCGGCTGAAATGTGTCAAACAAAATACTAGAAAGGAGGGAGCTATTTAAAGCAAGAGCTCCCGAAATCTACATAGGAATTCCCCCATGAGAGACTTTGGCTGAATAGTAACATGTCCTTGTTAGGGTGAAACCCCATGAGGGGAATCCAAAAACAACTACTGGGGTGGGGTGGGGTGGGAGGGAACAGGCAGAGATTAACTGAAAAACATGACCCATGGACACAGACAATAGCATGGGGAAGGCCTGGGGTGGGATGGGGGTTGGGTGGAGGGTGGCAAAAAGGGAGAAAATGGGAGACCTCTGTAATATCGATAATTTTAAAAGTAACTTAAAAAATCAAGCAACTACTGAAGTGTATTTTAAAAAATAATTTAAAAAAACAAACAAACAAGCAACTACTGAAGACTCAAATTGAATAACTGCTGGAGCTCACACAGGGCTGGGAGAGTTCTGACCAGCTAGCGAGGAGAAATCTGGGACATTCAGCAGAGACTCTGAACTGGCCTTAGAGCATGGCTACTCTAGACCTACCCTAAGAAAGCTTAAAAAGCAGCCTTGGAATGACTGAGCTGATCCTAAAGTTACTAAACATAGTTTAAATCTTTTTTTAAAAAATTTTTTTTAAATATATTTTTTATTGATTTTGTTACAGAGGAAGGGAGAGGGAACCCACGTTACCGTCTACCCCCTCCCCTCCGCTCTTGCCCTCCCCCCCCGTTGTTGGAGCCAAACCGGTCAGGGCAGTTTAAATCTTTTTAATGGGAGATAACAAAGTCCAGACATATAACAGTATAATATTTACAATGTAAAACACCCCAGAAATATTACTAAAAGTGTAAAGAGGCCAAAACCCGTTTGGCTCAGTGGATAGAGCGTCGGCCTGGGGACTGAAAGGTCCCAGGTTCGATTCCGATCAAGGGCATGTACCTGGGTTGCGGGCACATCCCCAGTGGGAGGTGTGCAGGAGGCAGCTGATCGATGTTTCTCTCTCATCGATGTTTCTAACTCTCTATCTCTCTCCCTTCCTCTCTGTAAGAAATCAATAAAATATATTTTTAAAAAAAGTGTAAAGAGGCAGGGAAATGTGGCTCATAATCAGGAAAAACAACAGTCAATAGACAGAGACCTAAAAATGACAGAGAGGATGGAATAAGCAGACACGAATTTTATTTATTTTTATTGATTTCAGAGGGAGGGAGAGGGAGAGAGAGATGGAAACATCAATGATGAGAGAGAATCATTGATTGGCTGCCTCCTGCAGGCCCCACACTGGGGATCGAGCCCGCAACCCCAGGCATGAGCCCTTGACTAGAATCGAACCCGTGACCCTTCAGTCTGCAGGCTGATGCTCTATCCACTGAGCCAAACCGGCTAGCGCAGCAGACAAGAATTTTAAAACAGCTATTGTATGTTTGAGATTTAAAGGAAAACATGTACATAATTAGGAGAGAATTGGAAGATCTAGACAAGAACAAAATGGAACTTGTGGAAGTAAAATATATAATATCTGAAATGAAAAAAATCACTGCATGGGCATAAGAACATATTAGACACTGAAGACGGGTTGAGTGAACCTGAAGCACAGAAAGAAAGAGCTGGGGGAGAAATGAACAGAATTATCCAGGGAGCTGCTACAAATGCACACCCCTGAACCTCACTTCTAGGTAGCCTAATTTATCAGGCCTGATTTGGGGCCCAGGAATGTGCATTTTAACATGCATCTCTGCAGACTGTCATGCATAAAGGCAGCCCCATTTTCAGGCCAAGGATGCGGGGGAAAGGAAGCAATATAATACATATAACTCTAAACCACGATCTCAAGGTGCACCATTTCAGCAGTGAATTCCTAACCTTTGGTGGGCTGTGAACCACTTAGTGAACATAATGAAATACACAGACCATCTCTCATCAGAAACATGTGCATGCACACAAGCGCACACACACACACATATACACACAGAGTTCTGGACTGCCTTCCCTTATTGAACTCGCTTAATGGCCTCATCAAATCCTTAACTGCCAATCTATTTGATTATGATTGACAAAATCATGTTTCCAACCCAGATCTTTCCCAGAAACTTTAGACATATAGAATCACCCATCTGACATCTCCACTTACATCTTAAGTGGCCTCTCAAAGTTAACATGCCCCAAACTAAACCCTTGATCTCATGCCCCTTCAATCTACTCCTCTTCAAGCCTTCCAACAATATCTCAGTCAGTGGTGCCACCATCCATCCACGTTCTAAATCCGAACCTTGGAGTGATCATTGCTCCCCCTTTCCACATCCAAACCATTAGCAAGTTCTGTTGCCTCTACTTTCAAAACATTCCAGATCAATGAATGCACTTCTCTCATGCACCACCCCAACTCACAAAACACCCCTAGTCCAAGTCACCATTGTCTCTCACATGGGTAGTTGAACCTGCTTCTCATTTGCCCATTCACTCCCAACTCCCCCATAAATTCATTCTCAATAGAGAAGTCAGATACCTTTCAACAGCATAGTCCATGGATGGCAAACCGCGGCTCGCGAGCCACATGCGGCTCTTTGGCCCCTGGAGTGCAGCTCTTCCACAAAATACCACGTGCTGGCGCGCACGTACAGTGCGATTGAAACTTCGTGGCCCATGCGTAGAAGTTGGTATTTTGTGGAAGAGCCAGTATTTTGTGAAGAGCCACACTCAAGGGGCCAAAGAGCCATATGTGGCTCGCGAGCTGCGGTTTGCCGAGCCGCAATTTGCTGACCACTAGCATAGGTCATGTTGCTCCATTGATTAGCCCCTTCCAAAGGCTTCCTAATGCCTCAATAATATAAAACCCAGCCCAGCTGGTGTGGCTCAGCTATTGAGCGTCCACCCAGGAACCAAGAGGTCACCGGTTTGATTCCCAGTCAGGGCACATGCCCAGGTTGCAGGCTGGATCCCCAGGAGGGGCGTGCAGGAGACAGCCAATCGATGATGTTTCTCTCTCTTCGATGTTTCTATCTCTCTATCCCTCTCCCTTCCTCTCTCTCTAAAAATCAACAAAGATAAATTTGTAAAAAAATAATGGTAACATAAAATCCAAATTCATTAGCAAGGCCCACATGAACTGGCCTTGCCCATTTCTCCAACTTCATCGAAACCCTGCTCTTGCTTTCACACTGGCCTTCTGAACATATAAAAGCTCCATCTTGGGCCTTTGACTTACTTGTTTCTTCTTTTTGGTGTACTCTTTTTTAAAAAATATGTATTTTTTTTATTGATTTCAGACAGGAAGGGAGAGGGAGGAAGAGATAGAAACATCACTAATGAGAGAGAATCATTGATTGGCTGCCTCCTGCACAGCCACCACTGGGGTTCGAGCCCACAACCCGGGCATGTGCCCTGACCGGGATTCGAACCTTGACCTCCTGGTTCATAGGCCGATGCTCAACCACTGAGCCACGCCAGTCGGGCTTGGTGTACTCTTTTACCAGATCTTTCCTTGACTGTCTTGACTGTCTTTCAGCTCTCAGCTTCCCATCACGGAGATCTCAACTTAATTGTCACCTTCTCAGAGAGGCCCTCTCTGATCATCCAAATTAAATTGGCCAGCCATGGTTATTCTGTACCATGTTACCTTATATTAATGTCTCTTTCAATACCTACTGTTTTTTCTTGAAGTGTAGTGTCTCTATCACACATACACACACCCCGCCAACCTCCCTGTCCACTAGCAGAATGTGACCTCCTGGGGAGCAGAGGCCTTGTCTGTCTTGACTCCCTGGGCCTAGTAGTGTTCGGCACAAAATAGTTGCTCAGTAAAAATTTGTTGAATGAATTCCACGGTATCACAGACCTAAGTTTAAAACCCTACTCTTGAGAAACAACTAGTTTTATGGATTCATAACAAACCTAGTCATCAGGATTTACTTATTATATATTTATGCCCGAGGAACTGGGGCTGTGATGGTGAACAAGAGAGACACAGCCTCGAAGCAGGACCTTAGGTAACCAGGCAAGGCTTGCTACCAGACTTTTAACTCAAACACAGCGAATGCGCTATCCAGACACCGCAGCATGCTGTTCAGGATTAAACTGGGGTGGAAGTGTGATCAGCTGGCCATACCTACGGCGAACTTTTATCAGTTAATAAGAGAGGTTATCAAGGCTGAAGTTTGTAATGAACACTTGGAAGTTTGAGCACATGATTCCTGCACTCCCTTCCACTTGCACCGTAAAAGAAACCTGACTGCATTATAGCAAGGTTTTGGGTTTTTGCTTTTTTTTTTTTTTATCTCTTCTTGGGTTCCAGAATTCACTCCAATAAAACCGAAGTGGCCTGTCTGGATTGTGTCCATTGTCTAAAGACATTGAAATGAACTGAGAAACATCCTGAAATTCTCTGAGGCTGTAAAGAGACACCTCTGATTTAAACTGCTTTTCTGGCAAGAGTGATTACTGTCCCTTTGTTTCAGCGGAATTGGCCCCCTGCCCCCTCTGCAGTGGTGAAATCCCAAAGCTATGAAATCATTTCCTTCGCATGTGCACAGGATGGGTCAGCAACCTGCCTTCGGAGCCAGGCTTTCCAACGCAGGCGGAGCGAGCAAAACCTCCATCTCGCTGCACTTGGAAGCTCGAGGTTCTGAGTCTTCAGTGCTGCTGTCATTTCGGCAATGGCGGTTTTCGACTTCACCTGCCAAAAGGAACAGTGTGGGCCTCCTCCCCTCCTGACTTATGGACGCGCTCCATTCTGTCCCGGCCAAGAGCGTCCACAGCTCCAGGATTTGGTGCTCAGGTTCTGATTGTTCTGATTGCTTACAGGTGTGGCTCTCTGAGCGGCTTTTTCAGCGGCCTCATTGGTCAGGGTGCAGGAGATGCTTCAGATTATAGGACAACAAGGGTGGGGGGGGGATGTTGCTGAGCCCGGCTGGCGTGGCTCAGAGGTCGAGCGTTAACTATGAACCAGGAGGTCACGGTTCGATTCCTGCCCCAGTTGTGGGCTCCATCCCCAGTAGGGGGTGTGCAAGAGGCACCGATCAATGATTCTCTCCCATCATTGATGTTTCTATCTCTTTCTCCCTCTCCCTTCCTCTCTGAAATCAATAAAAAGATTTCTCTTAAATGTTGCCGAGAACCAATGGAGTGCAAGGCCTGGATCTATTGTGAAAAGCTTTCAAGTGATATGTGAATGGAGTGGAACTGGTTTGGGGAGCATGTGAAGTGACAGGCAGAAAAGGAACCCTAGAAACCAAGACATGGCCAATGAACACCAACTGGTCTGCAACTTGCCTTGGCGCTTTAGCCTTTGCTGGCCTAGCCTGTGTGCTCTGTGATGGCAGGAATGGCACCTGTCTTGGTCCTTGAAGTACCTCCAGCCTCTTTAAAAGTCTTGGTGTACGTATGCCAGGCCACAGTGGCTCGCATCGATCTATGACCCAGGAGTTCATGGTTCAAATCCTGGTAAGGGTATATGCCCGGGTTGCAGGCTCAATCCCTGATCGTGCAGGAGGCAGCCAATCATTGGTGGTTCTATCTCTCGCTCTCTCCCCTCCTCTCTGAAATTAATAAAGATATATATATTTATGTCTTGGCATACAATACAAACTCAATGGATTGTTGGGAAGTGAATGATGGACTGAACTGGTATGGCTATAAAAGGTTAACAGGAGGAATCCTTGTGTTCGAAGAGATCTGTACATTGATTGCAGTGGTGGTCACATGAATCCACACGTGAAGTTGCACTGACACATACACACACAGACACACACGTGTACATGAGTACATGTACAACAGGTGGAACCTGCTGCGTATCTTGGGTGATACCAGTGTCATTTGCTTGTTGTAAGACTGGACTGAAATTGTGCAAGATACTGACATGCGGGGGGACTGCGGGAAAGGCCAGAGGCCTCCTGTACATTTACTTACAACCTCCTGGGGATTGAATTAAGTTTCTAAATAAGTTTATAAAAAGATAGTACAAAAGAAGTTAAGAAAGTACAGAAATCCTGGTCAGTGAGGCTCAGTTGGTTGGGTGTCTTTTCGTGTACACTGAAGGGTTGCTGATTTGATTCCTGGTCAGGGCACATGCCTGCATTGTGGGATGGATCCCCAAGGGGGCGGGGGCATGCAGGAGACAGCCAATCAATGTTCTACTCTCACATTGATGGTTCTCTCTCTCTCTCTACCTCTCCCTTCCTCTCTTTCTAGGAATCAATTTTAAAAAGTATAAAAAAGGAAGCCTAGAAGAGGTGGGGCAAATGAAAAGCACAAAATAAGGTGCTTGTTTTCAATCCAAAAGCATCAATAATTACATTAAATGGAAACTGACTAAATCATAGTGAAAATACATTTATTGAATTGGATGTGTGCAAGGGACACAGAGATAAATAGGACCCAGGCCCTGCTCTTATGACGCTCACAGTGGTCCTGTGGACCAAGTGCTGTGACAGAATGTGCCACATGTCCAAATCTGTAACTTCCAGGACAGTTGGGAGTGACAGAGGACGAAGCTAGAGAGCTGGCAGCTGCCAGATGGTGGAAGACATGGTGGGGGTAGAACTGATAGTATTGGCTCACCAACTGCATGTGAGCCATGAGGGAGAGGGAGGGCTCTGTCTGAAACAGAGGCTCTGATTGGCTACTGGGCAGGTACTATGATTGTGTCATGTGTTATCATGTGCTACGAGTCCCCTGCATGGAACAAGGGCAAATGACCTTTCACTGATGGCCTTTCTTCCTCTTACAAGTTTATCAACACAAATTAATAATCTTGTGAAGTGGTCCAGGCAGCTAATTTTCCAGAAAAAGCTGGTCCTCAGAGAGATGAAGCGCCTTGTTCATCGATCCAAGTCTCATGGCTCCCTTTCGGTGTTCAAGGACACTGTTTCATTTAAGAAACTGAACTACAATTAATTGGAATTAAAGGAGAAAAAAGAGCCCGGCTGGGTGTGGCTCCATGGCTGAGCGTTGACCTCTGAACCAGGAGGTCACGGTTCAATTCCGGGTCAGGGCACATGCCCGGGTTGGGGGCTCCATCCCCAGTGTGGGGCGTGCAGAAGGCTGCTGACCAGTACTTCTCTCTCATCACTGATGTTTCTCTCTCCCTCTCCCTTCCTCTTTGAAATCAATAAAAAATATATATTTTTTTTTTAAAAAAAACTTGATCAGGCAGGTTTTCAAGCTGATTTTGCTCCTGCCACTCCTGTAGATTTTACTGAGACGTTTGGAAGGAAACAGCTAACGGAGCATATAACCCTCGAGGTCACATACATGTTAGAGCACTTTCAGCGAAGATCGTTCTATCAGGTCAGACAAAGCCGTTTCCCTGGTTGAGGTCTGCATTCCAAAGTAGAACATTTCTGTCCCTTCGTGTGCAAACATTCTTCTCGGGAGTCCAGCAGACACAGAAGGAAAAACGGAAAGAGGACTAAGACTCGCTCTTGTCTGATTTACTGACTTTCCATTTCCTTTTGCATCCTCCCTCAGCCCTGGGCCTCTCAAACAGGTTTCCCCCGCTGTGTTTCTCTTGTTTTCGTGTTGCTATTGACATCTACTTAGTAAATGCTGGTTGGTGTTTAGAAAATGTAACAACTCCACCACTGACTGCCATTTGTGAGGCCCCCAGGAATCTTGGATGTGGTCCCGGAACATGAGATGAAAGAAAGCATTTGGTAACGGCTTCGAGATTTTTCGGTAACTTCCCCAAATCTGCTTCTCTGAGCCTCGCTCCCATTCTCTTCCCAGCCACTTCACCTTGAACACGCTCGGGAAGTGGGGGGGGGGGGGTGTTTACATGTTGCAAAATGTGAATATCATTGAAGAACCAGAATTCTGGTTAATGTTCTATTTTCTGTGCTGTTTTACTCAAGGGGGTCCTTTCTCTCCGCCTTCTGCTTCCTTGCCGAGCGTGGGGGGTGAGGGGGGACAGCGGCAGTGGGGGGTGGGCACCATAAAGGCTGTGGAACCCAAGGGCAGCAGGTCGGGAATTTCCAGAAGCAGGTTACATGGCTCCTCTCTATCCTGGCTCGGTGCCACTAGCGCTGGGATTGCTGGTGACCCCTCAGCCTGATGGCCTGTAACCTTCTGCTCGCTGCCAGATAGAGTTGGGTCTTGTCCCAGGCGTGGAATAACTTCCTGTGATTGTCCTAGAGATGGCCTGGCCCACAGGATCTGCTTCCACGGCTTGTCAACACAGGCAGAAAAATCTTGTATCTCTGCGATGTGCTGGGCCTTGAAAGGAGGAATCCTGAGGAGGAATGTTCAGCAGAGATAAGTGTGCCACGCTACATGACATGGACTTGACCTTCCTCATGCATTGTCAATCTAAGCGCCACGGAACAGTCCTGATTGGCTTCTCATTATCCCTTGTGTGGCAGAAGCTGAGAGGTCATTAAGACCCACTAATCAAATCTGCAGGTGTTGTAAACCTGGGAGGGTCGCCGATACATTAGGTAGCAGGCTCAGGATGCAAAATGGGGGGTTGGAACAATGGGCTAAAAGCAACACAGGAATAAACAGTTATTTTAAACTCTGGTTACTAAAGTTCTGTGATGGATTAAGGGTCTGAGGTGGAGTTGAAACACAAAGGAGTTAATCAAGTCTGGAGGAAGGTTTGGGGAAGGTACAAGTGTGGAGGAAGCGACAACTGAGCTGAGCTTACCAGACCGGAATGGTTGAGGGGCGGCTCTCTGAAGCAGAGCACTGGCAAAGCTTTTTAAAATGATCTTCACACCGAAATGGTAGGTACAAACTGTGGTGATGGTTACACAGCAACACCAATGTAATGCCAGTGAATTGTACATCTACAAGTGGTTAAAATGATCGATATTATATTATATATTTTACTGCCGGAAGCCGGTCCATCCTTGCTGCTTGACACAGTCGCTGCAGGGAAGAAACATCTGCACAGCATATGTTTCAAGGGACCTGATGTATATGGCATACTGTTCTTAATATGTTTGCTCCCCTTCTTGGCACTATGTGTTTTAACCAAGGTCACCTCTCCGAGAAAGGTTGTTTCCCCAGGTAGGGATTTTTCCCTGAAGTTAGGGAGGGAATAAAACCCCTTAGCTAAGTGCCTGGCAGGTAGTTAATCACTAGGATTAAAATCAACTGGTATAAATACAGATGTAACAAGACAATAAAACAACAGAACCTGGCTGGAGAACTGAACGAGAGAACATGGCAAGAGAACCTGGACAGAACCTGGCAACAGAACCTGGCTGGAGAACCCAACTATGCTGATCAACTAAACGCTGCCTCCGTGTCATTCCTTCTTCGCCGACTCCGTCCACACCTTTGGGAACTCCTGGACCTGCTGGGGCTGGACCCCAACATTTTACTATTAAAAAAATATTACTGCCACACCATGGATGCCACTCTGGGGATATTCCCCACTGTTCAACTGAGTACTCAAGTGTGAGGACTCCTGAGACTGTCTCCCAAGGAGTCCATTGACAGAACAACAAAAGGAAGATAAACAATCCAATTAAAAAATGGGCAAAGGACCTAAATAGACACTTCTCCAAAGAAGACATACAGATGGCCAGAGAGACATACGAAAAAATGCTCAAAGTCACTGATCATCAGAGAGATGCAAATCAAAACGACAATGCGGTACCATCTCACACCTGTCAGAATGGTGATCATCAACAAATCAACAAACGACAAGTGCTGGAGAGGATGTGGAGAAAAAGGAACCCTCGTGCACTGCTGGTGGGAATGCAGACTGGTGCAGCCACTATGGAAGACAGTATGGAGTTTCCTCAAAAAACTAAAAATGGAACTCCCATTGACCCAGTAATCCCACTTCTAGGAATATATCCTAAAAACCCCAAAACACAATCAGAAAGAATGTTTGCACCCCTATGTTCATAGCAGCACAATTTACAATAGCTAAGATCTGGAAACAGCCTAAGTGCCCATCAGTAGATGAGTAGATAAAAAGCTGTGGTACATTTACACCCTGGAATACTATGCAGCAGTAGAAAATAAGGATCTCTTACCCTTTGGAACAGCATGGATCGACCTGGAGAATACTATGCTAAGTGAAATAACGCAATCTGAGAAACACAAATATCACATGATCTCCCTTATTTGTGGAATCTAATGAACAAAATGAATTGACCAACGAAATAAGACCTAAAGCAGGGAGGCATGGAACAGACACCTCGATGAGGGGTTGAGGGAATGAGAAGAGATAAACCAAAGAATTTATATACTTATATGCATAGCCCATTGACATGGGCAATAGGGTGATGAAGACCTGGGGGGGGGGACTGAGAGGAGGGGAAAAGGAGGGAAATGGGAGACATGTGTAATACTATCCTATATAATAAAAACCTAATATGCAAATTGTCCCCTTGACCAGGAGTTCGGCCGGGAGTTTGACCGGGAGTTTGACCAGGGGGCAGCAGTAGCAGCAGGCAGCCGGGGTAAGGGAGGCTCCGGCCAGCAGCCGGTAGCCACTAGGGACCCTACCTGTGCACAAATTTCATGCACTGGGCTTCTAGTCAATAATAAAAATATATATTAAAAACAAAAACAAAAAACAATGAGAAGATACCAGCACCAGAGTAACAGACCCGAAGTAATACAGATCCCTCCAAATGGACAACAGCAATCAGAATAGTTAACAACAGTCCCACAAACTGTTCTAAGTGCTTTGGATGGATTAAGTGAAATCATTTAAACTGCACACAGAACTTGTGTGGTATACGCTGTTTATGCCATTTGCTATAGATGAGAAAACTGAAGAGCGGAGAGATTAAACAACTTGCCTAAGCACACGAGCTAGTCTGTGGCAGAGATGGGCTTTGAACTCAGATCAGTTACTTCAGGATCCTGAATCTTAACCACGTCCTGCAGTGAGCTTAGAAGCTGCTATCCCCTGACAATAGCTATGTAAGTCAAAGAGCTTAGAACACCCCAAAGACTCAGGCAGGGAAAAAGGGATGAGGCAAATCGACGGGGGTTGTGGGAGTGTGTGTATTTGGGTTCCAAAGTCTAGGATTAAAGGTCTAAGAAAGGCCCAGCTGACGTGGTTCAGTGGTTGAGCATCCACCTATGAACCAGGAGGTCACGGTTTGATTCCCGTTCAGGGCACATGCCCGGGTTGTGGGCTCCATCCCCAGTGTGGGGCATGCAGGAGGCAGCCTATCGATGTTACTCTCTCATCATTGATGTTCCTATCTCTCTCTCCCTCTCTCTAATCAATATATATTTTAAAGTCTAGGAAAGGAGAAAATACAGCACCATTTCATAAAAATGAGCTCACAGTGTAGTAAAAGGTTTTCTGGTTCTTTTTCTAAAATATGAATTTGGAAAGCGTTCGGAATACCTGGTCTCTTGTGTTGGTAGCTATAAGGAATCTGAGGTTTAATGCTGAGGAAAATCTTTCTTAAATGTCCCAAAAGTGCATGGTGCCTAGAGGGAGCCGAGTAAATCTTGTCAAATGAATGAATGAATGTCTCTCATTCCACATATAATCAAAATAAATTCTGCCTGGATTAAAGATTCACATTTGCATAAGGAAATTATAACAGCACTGGAAAAACAGAGGTGGACATTTACCTAACACTGGCATCTGGAAAGGCTTTCTAAAAACAGGTCACTCCATCGCGTATGCTTATGTGCATAACCCATGGGCACAGATAATAGGGTGCTGAAGGCCTGGAGGCGGGCCAGAGGGGGTGGCCCTAGCCGGTTTGGCTCAGTGGATAGAGCATCGGCCTGTGGACTGAAGGGTCCTGGATTCCATTCTGGTCAAGGGCACATGCCCGGGTTGCGGACTCAGTCTCTAGTAGGGGGTGTGCAGGAGGCAGCCAATCAATGATTCTCTCTCTCCCTCTCCCTTCCTCTCTGAAATCAATAAAAATATATTTTAAAATATATACAAATAAATAAATAAATAAAACATGTCAAAACTAGAAAGAAAAACAGTGGCATCTATGAGTTCCTAAAAGCAAACATGTCTAGGCTTGAAACACCTGTGTTACCCCCTTGCGCCTGAGATGGAGCAGGATGGGAGGGAAGAAAAGAGAGGAATGGTGAGCAGGGACCCCCGTCTTCAAAGGGGTCCCAGCTTCTATTGTGGCAGCGCCTCAGGGTTGCTGGGACATCAAGCAATCAGCCCCGGCCTCAAGGGGATTTTTTACAAGGTGGTTCATCAGCTCTAAATACTCTTCTGGCGGGAGGAAGTTGCCAAAACCACCTCCCAGTCTCTGGCCAGCACATAAACTGTCAATCAGTAGGCGCTACTCCACCCAGACCACAGGCCACCGGTGTTTATTTAAGTTCCTGTCTCAGCAGGGAAGAAGCTAAGACCCCAGAGGGTGCCTGCCTGCAGCCTTATCCCCAGATACCTGGAGAGGAAAAGAATGCTGTTTCAACTTGGTTTGGTTACTTGCTTGGTTCAAAGCGCATGCATCTCTAGAGGGAAGAACCTTTGATTGTTCACAGTTCAAGGCAAACTCTCTTGGCCTCCTCTCTGTTGACACTGATACCATTCCTTTTCCCCCAGATGCAAGATAGTAACCAGTCTCACTTTCTTATTTTTTTTTTTATATTTTATTGGTTTTTTAGAGAGAGGAAGGGAGAGAGATAGAGAGTTAGAAACATCGATGAGAGAGAAACATCGATCAGCTGCCTCCTGCACACTCCCCACTGGGGATGTGCCCGCAACCAAGGTTCATGCCCTTGACTGGAATCGAACCCGGGACCCTTCAGTCCGCAGGCTGATTGATGCTCTATCCACTGAGCCAAACCGGTTTCCGCAGTAACCAGTCTCACTTTCAATTCAGTGTGCCTCCCTGAGGCACCATTGCACACCTTTTCTTGCCCTAAACCTCCATCCTCTTCCCCTCATTGTCCCTTTCTGCTCATGACTCCTGAGAGTCCAAAATGGAGGAACAGCCCAGGCCATAGTCCTCTCCTTTCTCATATATTTTTATTGCTTTCTGAGAGAAATAGAAACAGCAATGATGGAAGAGTCATTGATTGGCTGCCTCCTGGACGTCCCCCAATGGAGATAGAGCCCACAACCCAGTCATGTGCCCTTGACCCAGGCATATGTATGCCCTTGACCAGAATCGAACAGGGACCCTTCACAGTCCGCAGGCTGATGCTCTATCCACTGAGCCAAAGTGGTTAGGGCCATGGTCTTCGCCTTTCCATGCAAAGCATTTTTCACTAGAAGCCTTCAGAAATCTTTCTCCTAATTTTGTCAAAACCATGACCTTCCAAGGAGAGGATGAGACTTATAACTGACCTAGGGTCTTTCCACAACTTGGTTGGATTTTCCTTCTCTATTTTGGATTTTTTTCCCCAATTCTTTTTTTTAATATATTTTATCGATTTTTTTTACAGAGAGGAAGGGAGAGGGATAGAGAGTTAGAAACATCCATGAGAGAGAAACATCGATCAGCTGCCTCCTGCACACCCCCTACTAGGGATGTGCCCGCAACCCAGGCACATGCCCTTGACCGGAATCGAAACTGGGACCTTTCAGTCCGCAGGCCGACGCTCTATCCACTGAGCCAAACCGGTCAGGGCTCCCCAATTCTTTTTGATGAGTTTCACGGAGGGAATTATGCAAACATCTACTCAGAACTATGCTACTTTCTGTCATCTTTCTCAGAAACTTCTTTTTAAAGCTCTGGCGGTAGTCCGAGAAAGATCTCACTCATATGTGGAATCTAAAAAACAAAATCAACTGATAAACAAAATAGATCCAGAGACATGAAAGCATGAAATAGACTCGATCTCAGAAGGAAGGGGGGGGGGCGGTGAGAAGAGATCAACCAAAGAACTTATATGCAGATATGCATAACCCAGGGACACGGACAATGGGGTGGTGAAGGTCTTGGGTGGGGGATGGGAGTGGGCTAGGAGGGGTCAATGGGGAGGGAAAGGGGGACATATGTAGTACTTTCAACAATATTTTTTTAAAAAAAAACACACAATAAAGATTTAAAATAAAAAGCTCTGCTGGTCACATAGACCAAAGAAAGCAAAAGACTATGTTGTTTACATTTGTATTTGTCTGATGTCCTAATGAGGTTGGGAATTATTTATGTGTCATGTCCCTTTGTAGACCTTATTCTGTAAACTGCTGTTCATATACTTTGCCAAATTTTCCATTGGGATGCTGATATTTTCCTAATGAGTGACAAGGATTAATCATAGAGGTAAAGGAGAGGAACTCTTTGCCTGCCATCTCTTTGTGACTGATGCAAACATCTTCCACCTTTGTTGTTTGCCTTACAAAGTTTATGCTGTTGAATTCTCATTCGGTGGCAAAATTTGGGTGGGGTTACATTACTACTTAAACTTCAGTTCAATTTCTAATTATACCATTTTCTTGGCCAAAGACCCCAAACCACTGTGTCGTGTGTGTGTGTGTGTGTGTGTGTGTGTGTGTGTGTGTGTGTGTTGTTAGCACTGAAAGCCACAAGACAACAGACTTGCTTCTTGTGAAATAGAACTGGTGATGGTGAACTGAAACAACTACCGAAAGGAGGCCTGGGAGGGGACCACAAGGCGACCCATTAGGTGACCGAGCTGTCATTTACTGCTGGGCACTCCTCTCAGTGAAAAGCAAGGCAAAATTCTTCTCTGTAAAAAGAAGGCAAAATAGCCCTAGCTGGTTTGGCTCAGTCGATAGAGTGTCAGCCTGCAGACTGAAGGGTCCCAGGTTTGATTCTGGTCAAGGGCACATGCCCAGGTTGCGGACTTGATCCCCAGTAGGGGGCATGCAGGAGGCAGCCAATCAATGATTCTCTCTCATCCTTGATATTTCTATCTCTCTCTCCCTTATCCCTTCCTCTCTGAAATCAATAAAGACATATTTTTTTAAAAAGGCAAAATACACTGAGTTACCTACATAGAAAGTCTCTAGGGAAACTTTGTTAGGTTCTGGGGCTACAGATATAAGGAAGTCAAACAGCCCCAGCCGGTTGCTCAGTAGCTGAGGCATGGGCCCACGGACTGAAGGGTCCCAGTTTCGATTCTGATCAAGGGCATGTGCCTTGGTTGCAAAATCGATCCCCAACTCTGATCTGGGCTTGTGCAGGAGGCAACCAATCGATGTGTCTCTCTCACATCGATGTTTCTCTTTGTCTCTCTCCCCCATTCCTTCCACTCTTTCTAAAAGTCAATGGGAAAGAACAAATGCTGGAGAGGCTGTGGAGAAAAGGGAACCCTTGTGCACTGTTGGTGGGAATGCAGATTAGTGCAGCCACTATGGAAAACTGGATTGTCCTTAAAAAATAAAAAAAAATGGAACTGACTTACATCCCAATGATTCCACTTCTGGGTTTATATCTAAGGAGTGTTAAAGAGCAACCAAAGGACTTGTATGCATGCATATTAGCATAACCAATGGACACAGACACTGGGGCCTATGGGCTTGCCCTCAGGGGTGGGACTGGCGGGGTTGTGGGGGTCAATGGGGAAAAAAGGAGACATGTAAAACTTTAAACAATAAAAAAAGTCAATGGGAAAAATATATCCTCAGGCGGGGATTAACAACTGCAACAACAAAAGGTCAGACAAATCATAGCAGTGCAATGGGTGTAAGAGAGGCCAGGCCAGGGCCTGAGAAAGAGGATGGGAAGGTTTTCACCTCCACATTTTGCTGGTCAGCGAGACTTACGAGGCTCTAATTCAGTGGTTCTCAACCTTCTGGCCCTTTAAATACAGTTCCTCATGTGGTGACCCAACCATAAGATTATTTTCATTGCTACTTCATCACTGTCATGTTGCTACTGTTATGAATCGTCATGTAAATATCTGATATGCAGGATGGTCTTAGGCGACCCCCGTGAAAGGGTCGTTCAACCGCCAAAGGGGTTGCGACCCACAGGTTGAGAACCGCTGCTCTAATTGGTAGGAAGACCATGCGTTTTCAGGCCCTGGGCACCAACCTGCAAGGGAAGGAAGCCAGACTTTGATGTCACTCAGTCGGGGCCCAGGGGAGATGACACTGTGCGAGTCCACCCAGGCCGCTGTGCTCGCGGGCTCCCAGCGCAGGGAGGGGAGACAGACAAGTAAACAGAGGGGGTGCTCAGCAAGGGAAGGAAACCGACTTTGATCCCTGTTTCCACTCTACCACCCCGCCCTTAGCTACTGAGACAGCAGATGTGGAGCCAGCCCCCCAGCCAGGACTTCCTAGCAGCGCCGGGGCCAGGCTGCACGGGGCCTCGCACACCCAGCCTGACGCAAGTATGCAGGCCTTCTCCATGCCAAGATTAGAAAAATATTTTTCTCCATTTTTATGTTTCATTATACCGTGACTATCATTGTGAGATCCTGACCAAGTCACCGAAACTACAAAGGAACAAAGATGTACAGATTTACTTACAAAAAAATTTTTTTTTTAATCTACATGGTGAGAGACCTCATGAACAAAGTGGAGGGAATTAATATGTAAGAAGCTGTAATTTCATGAACAAAACACACAAAGTGCTTCTCTGAAACACGAAGATAAATATAAATGACCTAATAGGGAAAATGGGCAAAAGATGTGAATAAGCATTTCATATATCCAGAAATTGCTAATTAAACATGTGATACCGCCCTAGCTGGTTCGGCTCAGTGTGTAGAGTGTTGACCTGTGGGATGAATGGTCATGGGTTTGATTCCGATCAAGGGCACATGCCTGGGTTGTGGGCTCGATCCCCAGGAGGGGGCGTGCAGGAGGCAACCAATCAATGATTCTTTTTCATCATTGCTGTTTCTATCTCTCTCCCTCTCCCTTCCTCTCTGAAATGAATAAAAAAAATATATATTATAAAAAATAGTGATACCTTTGCCCATCAGACTGGTGAAAAAATTTTCAAACATGTGCACAATGATGTATATTCATGGATGTTAATGTCATGATTTATAATGGCTAAAAGTCGGAAAGAAATTACATTTCCATCAAATATCCATTGAATAGCCCAGCCAGTGTGGCTCAGTGGTTGAATGTCGACCTACATAAAAATGTATTTTTTTTCAATATTAACTGGTAGCCTTTACTGACCATTTATGAAGTGTTTACTAGTGTTCTAAGTGCTTTACATATAATAACACATTTGATCGTCATGACAACTCTATGAGGCAGGACACTGGTCAACCTTAACAAAAACCTGATGAAGCCGAAACCGGTTTGGCTCAGTGGATAGAGCGTCGGCTTGCGGACTGAAAGGTCCCAGGTTCGATTCCAGTCAAGGGCATGTACCTTGGTTGC
>NW_006297836.1:118454-122006 GCF_000327345.1 Myotis davidii
ATAAGATATATTTTTTAAAAAACCTGATGAAGAGTAAATGAGTAATATCACAATGTGTAATCCTTAATGAAATCATCACTTTATTTTTAATTTTTATTTTTAAAAAATATATTGTTATTGATTTTAGAGAGGAAGGGAGAGAGAGAGATAGAAACATCAATGATGAGAGAGAATCATTGATTAGCTGCCTCCTGCATGCCCCCCACTGGGGATGGAGCCCGCAACCTGGGCAGGTGCCCTTGACTGAAATTGAACCTGGGACCCTTCAGTCCTTCTATCCATTGAGCCAAACCGGCTAGGGCTTAAGTCATCAGTTTATATATGAAGCATCAGTGACTGCTAAAGTTACAAAAAGACCACCAGTTATCATTTCCCTCCTAATGGAAGTAAACGAATCCGAGCTCTGAAGGCCATGAATTCTATTGAGATAGGTGATGGATTCATTATTTTAGTCTCTCAGAAAATAAAAACATATTTGAGTGTTGACTATTATAATCTAGGTTTAAGCTGGACCTACAGCCTCTTGGACAGGGAACCAGTTCACTGCCTTATTTCTGACCAATACACTCTATCCTCACTCTCACAAATACCTATGAGCAAAACTCCTCTAAAACACACACTTCGGGTCCTGGCGATGCAGGTATCCATCTGCAAAGTTGCTTACTGTGATATATCAGGCCTGGGTCTGTGGCCTGTGTCACTCGATTTCTGTTTACTTTACCTTACAAATGAATGAAATGCTCCCCTCTTCTTTGCTTTCAACTACCATCTTCCCTCTCTTTTTTTCTTTCACTGCCACACTTCTACTTTTCTCCCTACCCATTTCTTTTTCTTTTTTTTAATTTTTTATTGATTTCAGAGAGGAAGGGTGAGGGAGAGAGAGAGATAGAAACATCAATGATGACAGAGAATCACCGATGGGCTGCCTCCTGCATGCCCCACACTAGGGATCGAGCCCGCAACCCAGGCATGTGCCCTGACCGGGAATCAAACCGTGACCTCCTGGTTCATAAGTCAACGCTCAACCACTGAGCCACGTCGGCCGGGCCCCATTTCTTCCTAAACCATGGAATCAGTTTCATCAGAAAGAGTAGGAAGCCCCACTTTGGCGTCAGGCCCAGGTGGCTTTCTCCACTTCAGAGCCCTGGGAGGCGGGAGGGCTGATTGGCGCTCACCTTGCAAAGGCAGCCCCTACAAGTGCTCTGCTCTTAGCTCTCTCCGCTTCACTGACATCCTTCCTTTTACTCACCATGGGCATCTCCCAACGCTTGTCCAAAGTCCTTTTCCTTCTTTTTTTAAAATATATTTTTATTGATTTCAGAGAGGAAAGGAGAGATAGAAATATCAATGATGAGAGACAATCATTGATCGGCTACCTCCTGCACGTCCCTACACTGGGGCTCGAGCTCACAACCTGGGCATAAGCCCTGACCAGGAATCAAACCGTGACCTCTTGGTTCATAAGTCAATGCTCAACCACTGAGCCACACTGGCCGGGCGCAAGGTCCTTTTCCTTCTTAATGATCACACTCTCCCTGGATAATCTCATCCACTCCTATTATTTCAATTAATTATACCCCAGTGATCACCAAAAATCATCCCATGCCCAGGTCCCACCACTGAGCTCAGGACAAATTTACCCAAATGATTGTTGCCTGTCCTGCCCACAGTTACATCAAACTGAGTATGTCACAGTCTAAACGTGCCTGCCCCAAGACTTGCTCCCAAACTGTCTTTTCTCCCATGTTCCTTCTCACATATATGTCATATATGGTCTAATCAGGGTCCAACATGATCTTGACAGACTGGCAGGAAGGACCAAACAAAAAAAATGAAATTTAAAAAAAAAATAAATAAATATTTAAAAACAAATTTAACCTTAGCTGGTTTGGCTCAGTGGATAGAGCATCGGCCTTCGGACTGAAGGGTCCCGGGTTCGATTCCAGAAAAGGGCACATGCCTGGGTTGCAGGCTTGATCCCCAATAGGGGACGTGCAGGAGGCAGTCAATCAAGGATTTTTTCCCATCATTGATGTTTCTATCTCTCTCTCCCGCATGTACCTGGGTTGCGGGCACATCCCCAGTAGGAGATGTGCAGGAGGCAGCTGATCGATGTTTCTCTCTCATCGATGTTTCTAACTCTCTATCTCTCTCCCTTCCTCTCTGTAAAAAATCAATAAAATATATTTAAAAAAAATAATAATAATAAATAGATAAAAATTCAAAAAATGAAACAAAAAAAGAGATGAAGTTTAACAGTAATAATTGCAAGGCTCCATTCCCGGGCTTAAACAAAACAAACACCAGCAGCACCAGAAGAGACTGGAGAAAAGATAGCTTAGCAAAAAAGCACAGAGGAAAACTAAGTTCACTTGACAGGAAGCTCAGTGTGAGTCAACGGTGTGGTGTGGCTGCCAGAACAAAGCTAATGGAATCTCCAGCTGCCTTCGCAGAAGCACAGCGTCCAGATGAGCGGCGATCATCTCGCCCTGCTCGGCCCTGCCCTGGCCACGCTGAATACGGAGGAGGTTGCGTCCTGGTACCAGCTCAGAGGACGTCCATCAGGCTGGGGTAAGAGCTCAGATGAAACGGCTGAGCACACTGGCAACTTTTACATCGGATGTCTGCACAGCACTCCAGGTGACAAAGAACGAGATGTGTTCTGTGTATTGTAAAGAGGTAACACAGGACCGGATTCTCACAGTCAGAGCCATCACACAATTATTTGGGAAGCATGTTATGTAACCAGCTTCCTGTCACTGGAAGTGTCCAGATAACAAATGACTAGTCAAAAACGTGGCCAGCATTTAATCAGATTACCGTTAGTATCCCTTCAGATCACTAAAGTTCACAGTGCTGTATTGCAATGGCGACTGACAATCACCCTGCTCAACGTCGCCCCCATCTCTCGCACGCCTTCTAATTTTTTTTTTATTTTTAAAATATTTTTATTGACTTCAGAGAGGGAGGGAGAGGGGGAGGGAGATAGAAACATCAATGATGAGACAGAATCATTGATCGGCTGCCTCCTGCACGCCCCCCACTGGCGATCAAGCCCACAACCCGGGCATGTGCCCCGACCAGGAATCGAACCGTGACTTCCAGGCTCATAGGTCAACGCTCAAACACTGAGCCATGCTGGCCGGGCTCTCGCACACCTTTTAATTTAGCAATCCTAAGTCCCACTGATGATCTCTCTAAAACCATTCTCATATTTCCCCCTTCTGCTGCATTCCCATTTATACCCCCTTTTTTCCTTCACTCCCTTACACCTAGAGTATAAACTCTCATCTTTCCTGACAGTTTAATTTCAAGATTGCTTCTGGCCCTAACCAGTTTGGCTCAGTGGATAAAGCGTCAGCCTGCGGACTCAAGGGTCCCAGGTTCGATTCCGGTCAAGGGCATGTACCTTGGTTGCGGCACATACTGAGTACGGGGTGTGCAGAAGGCAGCTGATCGATGTTTCTCTCTCATCGATGTTTCTGGCTCTCTGTCTCTCTCCCTTCCTCTCTGTGAAAAATAAATAAAATATATTTTAAAAAAAACAAAACA
>NW_006297836.1:122122-123818 GCF_000327345.1 Myotis davidii
ATCACTACCAAAAAAAATCAATGATTATCAGAGAATAAGCAATAGACTAAAAGGGGGACAATAAAGCTACAAGATACATAAAAAGCAATTTTAAAAATGGCAAAAGTAAGTTATTTGCCATCAATAATTATTTTAGCCGAAACCGGTTTGGCTCAGTGGATAGAGCATCGGCCTGGGGACTGAAAGGTCCCAGGTTCGATTGCGGTCAAGGGCATGTACCTTGGTTGCGGGCACATACCCAGTACGGGGTGTGCAGGAGGCAGCTGGTCGATGTTTCTCTCTCATCGATGTTTCTAACTCTCCATCCCTCTCCCTTCCTCTCTGTAAAAATCAATAAAATATATTTAAAAAAACAAAAAAAAATCATCTAATTACCTGAAATGATGTGTCTGTTGAAGATAAGGGTTTGTGAGGGCTGTGATGGGGAGAAGAGCTCAGTGTTCACCACAGAATAGCAATGAAGGTCATGAGGCATTCTAGGACTCACTCATCACACTCTCTGTGGATAATCTCATCCAAGATAGGCATTCGCTTCTAAATGTGCTGGAGATCTTCAAAAGGAGGAAAAGCTGATACACCTACGTTCTTGGTTCAAGCATGGTTGAAAAACTAGACTTTCAATGACAATGCTCAATGAATCTCATCTTACAGCCCCAGGCCGAGAGAGCCCAAAACAACCTCATGGTTTAATACCGCAAGTCGCCAAATTATTCCACCAGGTCTTCTACGTGAAATCAAGAGCAAATTTAAGATCCTGAGAATTGGAATGGAGGCCTTTGAAGGCATCTGGATGATGCTGGGTACCCTAATCTCCTGACCCCTGAACCCCCACTAGGACTAGCAAGGAATCAGACTTCTTAGGAATGAAGGTTCAGGTCACCTCACCAGCCAGTTGAGGTAATGGCTGAGTGAAAGGGGAACAGGAATCAGACTATAGTAAACATTTATATGTTCTGCCTTGATATGACATTGTAGTAATTTTTTTTCAAATATATTTTTTTATTGATTTCAGAGAGGAGGGAAGGGAGAGAGAGAGATAGAAACATCAATGATGAGAGAGAATCATCGATCGCCTGCCGCCTGTACACCCCACACTGGGGATCGAGCCCAAAATCCAGGCACGTGCCCTGACCGGGAATCGAACCCTGACCTCCTGGTTCGTAGGTTGATGCTCAACCACTGAGCCACACCGGCTGGGCAGTAATTTTTTCTTTCCTTTCTTTTCCCTACTCTGTTTTTTAATCCTCACCAGAGGACATGCTTATTGATTTGATAGAGAGAGAGAGAGAGAGAGAGAGAGAGAGAGAGAGAGAGAGAGAGAGAGAGAGAGAGAGAGAGAGAGAGAGAGAGAGAGATCGGCTGCCGTCCCATAGGTACCTGGCCCAGGGATCGAACCCGGAACCTAGGTATGTGCCCTGACCAGGAATCGAATGTTCATGGGACAGCGTTCTAACCAACTGAGCCACACTGGCCAGCACCTTTTTCCGTACTTTTATCTGGGATGTGTTGATGGGAGTTAATTTTAAAGTTGAATTCGTATTGTATAGACCAGGGGTGGGCAAACTTTTTGACTCGAGGGCCACAATGGGTTCTTAAACTGGACCGGAGTGCCGGAACAAAACCATGGATGGAGTGTTTGTGTGAACTAATATAAATTCAAAGTAAACATCATTACATAAAAGGGTACGGTCTTTTT
>NW_006297836.1:124082-129913 GCF_000327345.1 Myotis davidii
CTTTTTTTTTTTTTTTTTAGTTTTATTCATTTCAAACGGGCCAGATCCGGCCCGTGGGCCGTAGTTTGCCCACAGCTGGTATAGACTCTTGGGTAGGCTCGTGGCAATATTAGAGATAAGTGGCATCACTCAGACGGCCTGCCCTCTACTCTCTTTGACACAAGAGAGAAGAAACAGGTAGGGAGTAGCCGCAGTGGATTTCTCATCAGCACTAGTTCTTGAGTTGTGGTTTGGGGTGTTTTTTCCTTTCCTGGCTGTTTAACCTCAAAGCTGGTTCTCCAGGCCTCTCAACATTTCTGTGAGCGACCCAATATCATTTTGATAAGCTCCTTCTCTGCTTCAATCAGTCAAGATCAGCTTCTTCTGCTTGCAAATTAAAACCCTAACTAGGACATCTACATGGAGTGTGCGGTCAGTCCAAGTTTCCTCACCTCTAAAATACACCAAAGCTGAAGGAAGAAGTTAATAAATAGAAAAGAGGAAATTAAAGAGTTAGAAAATGTTAAAAGTAAAATTAACTAATAATCCAAAAGCTAGTTCACTGCAAAAATAAAAATCAATAAAATAGAAAACCCACCAGTTAATATACTCAGCAGGGGGAAAGTGGGCCATGCAAATTCACAATAACAGGGGAAAAAATAACTCCAGGAAGACTAAAATAAATCCAAAACTCGTAAGAACCATTTTGTAAAATTATATATAGATGAGTTTGATAGCCAGGATGAAACAGATACTTTTCCAGGAAAAGTATAATTTACAAAACTGACTCAGGACGAGATAGACTAAACAGATCAATTTCCATAAAAGAAATAGGAGTTGAAAAAGATCTAAACACACACAAAAAGCTCCAGATATAAACTATAGGGGAATCCTGCCAAAATGTTAAAGTGCTGATAATTCCAGCTCTACTTAAAATATTCTAGAATATAGCAAACTTCCAAATTTTTATATGAACGAAGTATAACATTTATGCCAAAACCTGCTAAAGACTGTAGAGAAATAAAGAAAGCCAAATTTAAAGTCAAAGACCGACCAGCCACTGTGGCTCAGTGATTGAGCATTGATCCAGGAACCAAGAGGTCATGGGTTCCATTCCCAGCCCCAAAGTCAGTATCTTTCTTTTTTAAGGACAGCTTTGTTTAATGTATAACTGACATACAAAGAAATACACTGGCTGGGCTAGTATCTTTCTTAATAAGTAAACATTGAAGACCCTGGCTGGTGTGGCTCAGTGGTTGAGCACTGACCTATGAACCAGGAGGTCACAGTTAGATTCCGAGTCAGAGTACACGCCTGGATTGTGGGCTAGATCCCCAGAAGGGGGCGTGTAGGAGGCAGCCAATCAATGATTCTCTTTCATCACCGATGTTTCTCTCTCCCTCTCCCTTCCTCGCTGAAATCAATAAGAATATATTTTTTTTAAGAAGAAGAAAGGAAACATTGAAGGCATGCATAAAAAAAAAAAACAAGATCAAATTAAGTTTGGTATCAATACTACGGTTTCACATTGAGTTGTTAACCAACACATCTGGACAAGAGAAAAAATGAGATACATAAGAACAAAAAAAAAAGTGGTAAAACTCTATTTCAGATGACATGATTATATACCCAGGAAACGTAAAATAATCAACTGGAAAAACTATTACAAAAATAATAGAATTCAAAGGTAGGAGGACAGAATATTAACATGTGGAAATGATATTGGAGCCAATTTTGTGCATCCCCAGATGAGCTTGGCCCCACCTGCCTTCCAGGCCTTGGTTGCTTGCTCAGTGGAGAGCCACGGCCTCTGCTGAGGGTCCCTCCCCCTACTGCCTGGTTTGGCCTCCCTGGATAAAGGCTGGGCTCGGGTGTAGTTTCCATCACGTCTGCCATGGCAGAAGCCACTGCAGCTCCTATGTCCAGACCCAACCCAAATGAACCCTTAAACACTTTATTTCCTTCCACACTTCTGGATTCAGAGGAGATACCGGGGCACAGAATATGGGATGTCGCTTTCCCAGAGGCTGCCCAGAGGTTCAGCGAGAGACAGGAACCACAAGGGAACTAGCAGATAAATGTATCTCTCTTCCTTTCTGCAAACGGCTGTTTCAAGGTGCGATGGTTCTATAAAGCCTGTCCAAATACATGCAAATGACCCAAAAACTAACTGGCTGTGTTTTCTCATGAAGCTGTAGCCAATTCGGTAACACACCCATTTGTATTTTCTTTCCTTCCTTCCCCTTTTCTATCACTCTCACTGCACTGAGATTACAACTCCAACAAAGCGTTGGCAAACAAGTTTTGGCTCAAATTCTGTTTTCTAAGGAACTCAGGCAAAGAAAGAAATCAATAGCCTTATGTATACAAACAACAGCCAATTAGTAGCTATAATGGAGAGGATCCATTTATAATAACATCTGCACCAGGATAAACTGCAAATGGATCACAAATCTAAATGTAAAAAATAAAACCATAGAAACACTAGAAGAAAGCCTAGGTGATTTCTTTAAAAGCAGGGAGTAGCCCTGACCAGTTTGGCTCAGTGGCTAGAGCGTCGGCCTGTGGACTGAAGAGTCCCAGGTTCGATTCTGGTCAAGGGCGTGTACCTTGGTTGTGGGCACATCCCCAGTAAGGGGTGTGCAGGAGGCAGCTGATGGATGTTTCTCTCTCATGGATGTTTGTAACTCTCTATCCCTCTCTCTTCCTCTCTGGAAAAAATAAAAAATAAAAAATCAATAAAATATATTTTTTTAAAAAAATAATAAAAGCAGGGAGTAGAAAGGCCTTCTTAATATGACTGAGACTCCAGAAGCTGTAAAATAAAATATGGACACATTTTACTAGATACATTTTTGTACACCCACATAGATAACATAAGCAAAGTCAAAACAGAATGAGAAACTGGGAAAAATTATATACAACTTTTCTCACAAAGGACTAATCACCTCCCAGAAATTGAGACTAAAAAGACCAATGATAAAGGAAGAGCACATATGTCACAGGAAAATAAACAAAAATATCAAGAAAGGTTCAACCTCCCTCTGAATAAAAGAACTACAAATTATAATTCCACAGAAATACCATTTCTTTTTCTTTTTTTTTAATATATTTTATTGATTTTTTACAGAGAGGAAGGGAGAGGGATAGAGAGTTAGAAACATCGATGAGAGAGAAACATCGATCAGCTGCCTCCTGCCCATCGCCCACTGGGGATATGCCCACAACCCAGGTACATGCCCCTGACCGGAATCGAACCCGGGACCCTTCAGTCCGCAGGCCGACGCTCTATCCACTGAGCCAAACCGGTTTTGGCAACACAGAAATACCATTTCTTATGATTGGATGGCCAAAATCCCAAAGTTTGACAACACATTCTGTTGGCAAGGCACTATTTACATTGCTGGTAGGAATGCAAACGGACATTTATAGATTCACAGACCCAGAAATCCCAGCTCTGGAAATCATACAGATCAATCTACACGAGTACAAAACGTCACATACAATATTTTTAATTGTGGCAATGGTTGCAAATATCAAAAGGCTGGAAACAACCCAACTGTCCAAAACATGGAAGTAATTGAATAAACGTGGTATAGCCACACAACAGAATAGCATACAGTTGTCAAAAATGAAGATCTCTGGTTATTGACATGGAGAGAATTCTAGAATTCTTTTTACTGAGAAATGTTTAAAAATATATATATTTTTATTGATTTCAGAAAGAGGAAGGGAGAGGGAGAGAGAGAGACATCAATGATGAGAGAGAACCACTGATGGGCTGCCTCCTGCATGCCCCCTATTAGGGATGGAGCCCACAATTCGGGCATGTGCCCTGACTGGGAATCGAGCACTGACCTCCTGGCTCATGGGTTGACGCTCAACCACTTGTACCACACCGGCCAGGTTTTGAGAACTTTTAAGATCTACTCTCTTAGCAACTTTGAAATATAAAGTTCAGTATTATTAACCATAGTCACCATGCTGTACATTACATCCTAATGACTCATTTATTTCATAACTAGAATATTGTATCTTTTAACCCGCTTTACTCTTTTTGCCCACGCCCTATCTCCTGCCTCTGGTGACCACAAATCTTTCCTCTGCATCTATGAGTTGGTGTGCTTTTTTTTTTTAGATTCCATATATAAGTGAGATAATACGGTATTTGTCTTTCTCTGACTTATTTCACTTAGCATCTACCCTAGGTCCACCCATGTTATTGCAAATGGCAGATTTTCATTATTTTTTAAAAATATATATTTTCTTGATTTTTTACAGAGAGGAAGGGAGAGAGATAGAGAGTTAGAAACATCGATGAGAGAGGAACATCGCTCAGCTGCCTCCTGCACATCTCCTACCAGGGATGTGCCCACAACCCAGGCACATGCCCTTGACCAGAATCGAGCCTGGGACCTTCCAGTCCGCAGGCTGACGCTCTATCCACTGAGCCAAACCAGTTTCAGCGCAAGATTTTCATTATTTTTACGGCTGAGTAATATCACATTGTACCATATACCAAAACTTCTTTATCCATTCATTCATTGGCGGACACTTAAGCTGCTTCCATAGCTTGAATATTATGGAAAATGTTGAAATAAACATGAAAATCAAGAAGGTGGTCCCAATGCCTGCAGCTGCAGAGAGAAACTGAGCGGCTGGGAGAAAGGAAGAAGGAAAGAAACTTATTTTTCACTGTATACACTTTAATACGCTTTGATTTTGAATCATGTGCATATATTTCTTAAAAATATACTCTCTCTGGGAACAAAGAAACTATGTATGGAGAAAGGACTACTCAACAAAGGGTGCTGGGTCAATTGATTAACTATACAATCAAGTTATACCCTCACTCTACCTTACGCTAATACAACAATTGAATTAAAAAAATAAAAGTGTTTTTAAAGTGAAACCACCTAAGGTAACAGTGGCTGTGTAAATCTGAAACTCCCAACATGTCCTCTAAATATAACTCAGAGTGAGATCATCTAGAGGTCAAAAGCAAAGAACAGAAATGAGTAAGTACCAAAGAGAAATAAAAGAATAAAACCAAGAGTTTAAGAAACTCAGAAAAAATTTAGCCCTAGCCGGTTTGGCTCAGTGGCTCAGAGTGTCAGCCAGCGAACTGACAGGTCCCAGGTTCGATTCCAGTCAAGGGCACATGCCCAGGTTGCAGCCTCGATCCCCAGTAGGGGGCGTGCAGGAGGCAGCCAATCAATAATTCTCTGTCATCATTGATGTTTCCATCTCTCCCTCTCCATTCCTCTCTGAAATCAATAAAAAAATATATTTTTTTAAAAAACCAGCCCTAGCCGGTTTGGTTCAGTGGATAGAGCGTCGGCCTGCGGACTGAAAGGTCCCAGGTTCGATTCTGGTCAAGGGCATGTACCTGGGTTGTGGGCACATCCCCAGTAGGGGGTGTGCAGGAGGCAGCTGATCGATGTTTCTCTCTCATCGATGTTTCTAACTCTCTATCTCTCTCCCTTCCTCTCTAAAAAATCAATAAAATATATTAAAAACAAAAAACCGTATATTTGTCAACAGGATTCTCATTTCAGCTGAAGAAATTCACAGTTCCATATAAAACAAAATGTCTCACTCTTGAAACTATTGACATTTTTGGGCCAAATTCTTTGTGGTGGGGGCTGTCTTGTGCATTGTAGGGTGTTTAGCAACATCCCTTAGACGCCAATAGCACCTCCCCACCAGTTGTTAACAACAAAACGTTCTCCAGACATGGCCACATGTCTCCTAGGGAGATCGGGTTGACATAGGTATACAAAAACATAATTTGTTTCCATTGTCTGAAATAGAAACTTACCTTTTTGTTTTTTTGCTAAATATGGCATCCC
>NW_006297836.1:129997-138825 GCF_000327345.1 Myotis davidii
CAACCAAGCATTTGAGAATATGAAACCAGATTCAAAAAGCTCTTCCTCAAATATTACAAATATATTCCTCCCGCTTCAGGCAGGGTCTTCACACCTTCTGTTCCCTCTTTCTAGAGACCTGTTCTCCTAAATGTCTGCATGACTGTGAGGGAGGAAGCCAGGATCTACTCAACATGCAAGGGGAAACTCTCAAAAGATGATGGGCTGTCCAGAAAAGATGGGCCGGCTAATGTGAAAAGGAAACCATTCTTCGAAATGAAAAAACATGACATGACTACCAATCACAGGGCTGAACAGCAGAATGGCTACAACTTAAGAACGCATCAGTGAGCTAACAGCTTGACCTGAGAAATTCTCTCCGAACAGTGAACAAAAGGACTCCAGGATTAAGTAGGAGAAAAAAGTTGAGACAGAGAGAATACATCCAGGCTTTCCCAGTGTTTCCATTGTTGCTCAACCCTGAGATCGCCCCCGTACAGCCTCTTCTAATTCTGGGACTGGGACTCTACCAAACACAATTCTAAACACTGATAGAAGATTCCAAGGCAAGAAAAAGGGAGAAGGGATCCAACTGCAGCTCTCCAGTGGCAGAAGACAGCACCAGCTCCAGCTGCCAGCTCCATTCATTAGGACCCCTGAGGCACCAGCGCAAACTGCATAGCACCCTTCTCTTTAGAAGTTAGAGCAATAGATATATGGCTACAAGGAGCCCGCCTCCAAGCCCCGAGGTTCTGGTCATGCTATCCTTCGCCGTATGGTTGAGTCCTTACAATAGGAGCTGGTTTCTGTAGTTACTAATATTTGGTTGCCCCGTTTTTTTGCTCTCTCAGCTTTCTAACACCTGTGTAAACCACACACGCTGTTGAATTATCTGTTGAATGCTTAGTGTGGCTTCTGTTTTCCTGTCTGAAGTCTGACTGATACGTGTGTGTGGTGCCAAAAGTAGTCCTAGAAAATAAACCTTTACAATGACCTTGCATAACAAAGTAGAATACAGAGCAAAGAACAGTACCAGAGATAAATAAGGTCGTTTCATAATGCTGGCATGGTTATTTCAGCGAGATAAAATAACAATCCTAAACGTGTATGGAACTCTTTTTTATTTAATTTTTTCTTTACTGGTATTGTTTAAAGCAGCGGTTCTCAACCTGTGGGTTGCGACCCCTCTGGCGGTCAAACGACCCTTTCGCAGGGGTCGCCTAAGACCATCCTGCATATCAGATATTTACATGACGATGCTTGGTCACAATGAGGAACTGTATTTAAAGGGCCAGAAGGTGGAGAACCACTGGTTTAAAGTATTACATATGTCTCCATTTCACCCTATTGACCTCTCCCCACTGCTACCACACCCCACCCCACCCCACCCCACCCCAGCACATGCCCTCACCCCCCTGCTATCTTTGTCCATTTGTTCTGCTTATTGTGTATGGAACTCTTGACAGAGCTTCAAAATATATGAAGCAAAAACTGGTAAAACTTCAAGGTGAAATAGACAAATCCAGTTATGATCTGAAATTTCAATAGCAATTGTTATTACTCTCTCAGTAGTAATTGGTAAATCAAGAAGATAGGAAATAAACAAGGATATAGAACTAACACTACTAACCAACTTGACCTAGTTGATATTTATAGAACACTCCACCCAACAACAACAAAATGTACATTCTTTTCAAGTGCACACAGGACATTTACCCAGATAGACCATATGCTAGGCCAAGTCTCAACAAATTTACAAAGATGAAAATCATACCAAGTATGTTGTTTAACCACAATGAAATGAAATTAGAACTAAAAACCAAATATAACACATCGATCACAGAAGAAATAACAAGGGAAATTGGAAAGTATCTTGAAGTAAATAGAAATGAAAACACAACATACCAGAGTTTGTGGAATGCCACTAAAGCAGTGCCAAGGGAGAAATTCATAGCACTAAATGGGAGATATCTATAATGCTGTCAACATAAAATATATATATTTAAATTTTTTCACAGCACTAAATGTCTATATTAGACAATAAGAAAGGTCTCAAATCAATGGCCTCAGGGTCTACTTTCAGACAGAGCACTGGCTTTCATGTGGTCAAGGCTGAAAGAAGACACTAAATACCATATATTCTATTATTCCCTTTCATGAAATTATCAGAAAATGCAAATCTATAGAGACAGAAAACAGATTGGCTGTTTCCTGGGGCTAGAAAAAGGAGTGGGGATTGACTACAAATAGGCCAAGGAAATTTTTTGTGGGGGTAGAGATGGTCCAAAACTGTACTGCAGTAATGGTTGCATAGCAATAGATTTACTAAAAAGCACCCAACTATATACATACAATAGATGACTTGTAAAGCGCGTGTGTGTGTGTGTGTGTGTGTGTGTGTGTGTACCTCAATAAAACTGTCTTTGAAAACCATTGGAGCCCTAACCGGTTTGGCTCAGTGGACTCCCTTCCTCTCTGTAAAAAAATCAATAAAATATATATATTTTAAAAAACCATTGGAGCCCTAGCTGGTCTTGGTCAGTGGTTAGAGTGTCGGCCTGCACACCGAAGGGTCTCAGGTTCATTCCGGTCAAGGGCATGTACCTCAGCTGCAGGCTCCTCCTTGGCCAGGGCCCTGGTCTGGCTTGTGCAGGAGGCAACCAATCGATGTGTTTCTCTCACATCGATATTTCTCTCTGTCCTTCCCTCTCTCTTCCACTCTCTCTAAAAATCAATGGAAAAATATCCTCAGGTGAGGATAAACAAACAAACAAAAAACCAAAAACACATTAGAGCCCTGGTCAGTATGTGCAGTGGTTAGTGTCAGCCTGCACACTGAAGGGTGGTGGGTTTGATTCCTGGTCAACGGCAGGTCAAGGGCACAAAGGTCAGTTGCCAGTTTGCACCCCACGAAGCAACCAGTCGATGTGTCTCTCTCACATCGATGACCCCTACCTCTTTCTTACTCTCTCCCCCCCACTCCTGCCCTCCCTTTTATTCTCTCTAAAAAGCAATGGAAAAATATCCTCAGGTGAGGATTAACGAAACAAACTTAAATAATTAAAAACCACTGGAATATCGCCCGGCCAGTGTGGCTCAGTTGGTTGAGCATTGTTCCATGAACTAGGAGGTTACAGTTCGATTCCCAGTCTGGGCACGTGCCCAGGTTGCAGATCCCCAGCAGGGGGCATGCAGGAGGCAGCCAATCGATGTTTCTCTCTCATCGATGTTTCTGATGTTTCTCTCACTCTCCCTTCCTCTCTTTGAAGTCAATAAAAACATTATTTTAAAAACATTAAGTTCTGCCCTGGCCAGTTTGGCTCAGGGGATAGAGCACCAGCCTGCAGACTGAAGGGTCCCGGGTTCGATCCTGGTCAAGGGCACATGCCTGGGTTGCGGGCTCGATCCCCAGTGGGGGGACGTGCAGGAGGCAGCCAGTCAGTGATTCTCTCATCATTAATGTTTCTATCTCTTTCTACCTCTCCCTTCCTTTCTGAAATCAATAAAAAATATATTTAAAAATAATAAAATAAAATAAATTAAAAGATTAAGTTCTAAAAAAACAAAACAAAAACAACCATTGGAATATGTAGGAATATGTTCTAAGAATGTTAGGCCCAGAAAGACAGAATATAATATTGGATCAAGCTACATGTATTGAGATGGGTAGACTTACCAGAGATTCTAGATTTCATGTTAGCTCATTTAGACATAGGCTAAAAATCATGGCTACATTCAGTGAGGTTGAGATACCAGAATTTCCTTGTCTTTATGTAAAAGGAGAAATACAGCCCTCACCAGTTTGGCTCAGTGGATAGAGCATCAGCCTGTGGACTGAAGGGTCCCAGGTTCGATTCCGGTCAAGGGCAGGTACCTTGGTTGTGGGCACATCCCCAGTGGGGAGTGTGCAGGAGGCAGCTGATCAATGTTTCTCTCTCATTGATGTTTCTAATTCTCCCTCTCCCTTCCTCTCTGTAAAAAATCAATAAAATGTATTTTAAAAAAATAAAAAGATAAACAAGATTAACAAACCTTTAAGCAGACTCACCAAAAAAAGAAAGAGGACCCCAATAAATAAAATCAGAAATGAAACAGGAGAAGTAGCAACTGACCCAAAGAAATACAAAGGAGTGTAAGAAAACATTAAAAGCAATTACTGCCCTGACGGGTTTGGCTCAGTGGAGAGAGTATCGGCCTGAGGACTTAAGGGTCCCAGGTTCGATTCCGGTCAAGGGCATGTACTTTGGTTGCGGGCACATACCCAGTGGGGAGTGTGCAGGAGGCAACTGATCGATGTTTCTCTGATCGATGTTTCCAACTCTCTACCCCTCTCCCTTCCTCTCTGTAAAAAATCAATAAAATATATTTAAATAAAATAAAAGCAATTACTAGTATATAGCAACAAATTGGACAATCTGGACAAAATGGATAAATTCCTAGAATCATACAATGTTCCAAAACTGAATCAGAGAATCTGAATAGACAGATCACAACTAGTGAAACTGAAGCAGTAGTAAAAAATAAAAATAAAAACTCACAACAAAAGCCCTCTACTGGATGGCTTCATAGGTGAATTTTATAAAATATTCAAAGACTAGATTATGGCAGAGATCTGCAGACTTTTCAAAGTCCCGAGGCAAGATCTAAAGATGTACTATCGTCCTTGCCAGTTGAAAGTAAACTGCTACTTTAAGGTAGACTATAAACAGCTAAAGACATATACCAGTGATGGTGAACCTTTTGAGCTCAGCGTGTCAGCATTTTGAAAAACCCTAACTTAACTCTGGTGCCGTGTCACATATAGAAATTTTTTGATATTTGAAACCATAGTAAAACAAAGACTTATATTTTTGATACTTATTTTATATATTTAAATGCCATTTAACAAAGAAAAAACAACCAAAAAAAATGAGTTCGCGTGTCACCTCTGACACGCGTGTCATAGGTTTGCCATCACTGAATATACCAATCCTCTAACACAACCACTATAAAAAAAAAGGGTATAGCCAATATAGAAGATAAAATGGAATTACAAAATTGTAGTAATACAAAACAGGACAGAAAAGAGGAAAAATTAAAGAAAGAATAAATGAGACAACTAGCAAGATGGTAGATTGAAAAAACAAAAGGAAGACCTAAAGTTGAAGGGCATGCAGACTTTGAGAAAGAAACTTTGACAAACAGCCCATATCCTATACAGAAAACAGAAGACAAGAGTGACATCTTTAAGGTGCTGAAAGAAAAAAAAAAAAGTCAACCCAGAATTTCATGCCCAGTGAAAATATTTTTCAAAACAGGGCTAATTCTCAGACAAATCATCATACTAAGAATATTCATTGCCAGCAGATATAAACCACATGAAATATTAGAGGAAGTTCTTAGGCAGAAGGAATATGACACCAGACAGAAACTTGAACCTACAAAGAAAGAATGCTAGAAATAGAATAAACAAAGGAAAGCAAATTTGATTTTTCCTTATTTTTAATTGCTTAAAAAGATGAATAATTGTCTAAAGCAAAATGAATAGCAATCTATTATGTGTTTATAGCGTATGTAAAAATAAAAAAGATGACAATAATAGCCCAAAGAATATAAGGATAGAATTGGGAATGTACTGTTTGTTATTAGGTCCTCACACTGCCCATTAAGTGGCATATTATTTAAAGGAAGACTCCAATTAATTCACAATATGTACTTTACATTCCATGGCAACTACTAAAAATTTTACAGGTTGTGTTTGATAATTAATAGTAAAGACAAAATAGTATAATAAAAAAGGCTTAATTAACCTGACCAGGTAGAAACAGAGAACAAAAGAAACAAAGAACAGATAAAACAAATAGAAAACAGCTAGCATGATAGATTTTATTTATTTATTTTTTTTTAAATATATTTTATTGAGTTTTTACAGAGAGGAAAGGAGAGAGATAGAGAGTTAGAAACATTGATGAGAGAGAAACATCGACCAGCTGCCTCCTGCACACTCCCCACTGGGGATGTGCCCGCAACCAAGGTACATGCCCTTGACCGGAATCGAACCTGGGACCCTTCAGTCCACAAGCCGACGCTCTATCCACTGAGCCAAACCGGTTTCGGCGCATGATAGATTTTAATTTAAACATTTCAAAAATCACATTTTATGTGAACGAATTAATAAACCAATTAAAATAAAGAGGGTAGAATTACATAAGAAAGCAAGACCCAACTATATGCTGTGTATAAGAAACTTACATTAAATAGCCCTGACTGGTTTGCCTCAGTGGATAGAGCGTCGGCCTGCGGACTGAAAGGTCCCAGGTTCGATTCCGGTCAAGGGCATGTACCTGGGTTGTGGGCACATCCCCAGTAGGAGATGTGCAGGAGGCGGCTGATCGATGTTTCTCTCTCATTGATGTTTCTAACTCTCTATCTCTCTCCCTTCCTCTCTCTGTAAAAAATCAATAAAATATATTTTAAATAAATAAATATAAAGACACATCTAAGTTAGAAGTAAAGGAATGAAAAAAAGTATACCATGCCAGCACACAGTATCAGGGATAAATACAAACATTAAATAATGAAAAAGTCCATTATTCAAGAAAACATAATAATTCTAAATAATCTTCAAGTAACAACAGAGCATCAAAATACATGATGCAAAACCAAATAGAACCGAAAGGAGAAATGGACAAGTCCATAGTTATAGGGGGAAACTTTCACACTCCTCTCTCAGTAATTGGTAATAAAAATAAGCAGAAAAAATAGTGAGGATATAAAAGAACTAATCAACACTATCATTGGCAAATATGTTCTCCCATTCAGTGCCTTGTGTCTTTTCATTTTGTTGATGGTTTCCTTTGCTGTGCAAAAACTTTTCAGTTTGGTGTATGAAAAGATGCTCGATGTCACTCATCATCAGAGAAACCCAAATTAAACCACAATGAGAGATTACCTCACACCTGTCAGAATAGCTATCATCAATAAATCAACAAATAGCCCTAGCCATCTTGGCTCAGTGGATAGAGCATCAGCCTGCGGACTGAAGGGTCCCAGGTTCGATTCCGGCCAAGGGCACATGCCTGGGTGGTGGATTTGATCCCCAGTAGGGGGTGTGCAGGAGGCAGCCAAGTGATGATTCCCTCCTCATCATTGATGTTTCTATCTCTCTCTCCCTCTCCTTTCCTCTTTGAAATCAATAAAAATTTATTTTTAAAAAATCACTTAGGTTTCATGCACTGTTGGTGCAGCCACTATAAAAAGCAGTATGGAGTTATCTCAAATATAAAAAATGGACCAGCCAGTGATCCAGTGATTCCACTTCTGAGAATATATCCAAAAAAACTCAAAATACTAATTTGAAAGAATATATGCACCCCTATGTTCATTGCAGTGTTATTTACAATAGCCAAAATCTAAAAACAGCCCAAGTGCCCATCAGTAGATGAGTGGGGAAAAAAGCTGTGGACATTTACATAATGGAACATTACTCACTGCAAAAAAGAAGGACATCTTTCTTACCTTTGCAACAGCATGGATGGGCCTGGAGGGTATTGTGCTAAATGAAATAAGCCAGTCAGAGAAAGACAAAATACCATATGATTTCACTTATATGTAGAATCTAATTAACAAAATAAACCAACAAACAAAATAGAAACAGACTCATAGATACAGAGAATAGAGTGAATAGACAGACAGCTGTCAGAGGGGAGCTGTGTGAAAAAGGGGAAGGGGTGGGGGGAGGTAAGAGAGGGTAAAGGGGGTATCAATGGTATCAATGGTGATGGGAGACTTGACTTGGGGTACTGAACATACAATACAATGTACAGATGATGTATTATAGAATTATACCCCTAAAACCTATATAATATTGTTAACCTATGTCATCCCAATAAATTCAATTAAAAATCACTATCAACCAACCTGATCTAAGTAGCCTTTATAGAATACTCCACCCAACAAGAATAATACACATTTTCTTTCAAGTGCACATGTAATATTCACCAAATGAAACTAGACTGTGGGTCATAATATAAACTTAACAAATTTTAAAGAATAGAGCTCATATAGTTTGTCCTTAGACCATAATGGAATTTAACCAGAAATTAGTAACAGAAAGATAATCTAGAAAATCCCCCAATATTTGGTAATTTAAAATACTTCTAAGCAATCCTTGGATCAAACAGGAAATCTCAGAGGGACATTAAAGAATATGTTAAATGAATTAAAATGAAAACACAATAGATCAGTATGTCAAATTTTGTGGGCTGCACCTAAAGCAGTGCTTAGAACAGTGATGGCGAACCTATGACATGCGTGTCAGAGGTGACACGCGAACTCATTTTTTGGTTGATTTTTCTTTGTTAAATGGCATTTAAATATATACAATAAATATCAAAAATATAAGTGTTTGTTTTACTATGGTTGCAAATATCAAAAAATTTCTATATGTGACACGGCACCAGAGCTAAGTTAGGGTTTTTCAAAATGCTGACACGCCGAGCTCAAAAGGTTCGCCACCACTGGCTTAGAAGGAAGTTTATAGTAGTAAATGCTTATACTGGGAAAAAAAAATGCTTATGTTGAAAAATAAGAAAGATCTCAAATCAGTGATTTAAGTTTCCACCTAAAGAAACTAAATAAAGAAGAGATACAATTAACCCCAAAGCAATCACAAGAAAGTAAATAGTAAAGATAAGAGCTAAATCAGCCCTAGCCGGTTTGGCTCAGTGGATAGAGCGTCAGCCTGCGGACTGAAGGGTCCCAGGTTCCATTACAGGCAAGGGCACATGCCTTGGGTTGTGGGCTCGATCCCCAGTAGGGGGCGTGCAGGAGGCAGCCAATCAATGAGTGATTCTCTCTCATTGATGTTT
>NW_006297836.1:138947-139979 GCF_000327345.1 Myotis davidii
CGGTTGCCTCCTGACCAGGGCCCGGCAACCTGCAACCCAGGCATGTGCCCTTGACTGGGAATTGAACCCGGGACCCTTCGGTCCACAGGCCGCCGCTCTATCCACTGAGCCAAACCAGTTGCAGTGGTCGGCAAATTGGGGCTCGCGAGCCACATGCGGCTCTTTGGCCCCTTGGGTGTGGCTCTTCCACAAAATACTATGTGTGCGCGTACAGTGCCATTGAAACTTCGTGGCCCATGTGCAGAAGTCGGTTTTCGGCCTGGGCGAGTCTATTTTGAAGAAGTGGCATTAGAAGAAGTGGGGGGTGTTGGTCGGTCCGGCTAAGGGAGAGGCGTGCAGGTGGGCCAGGGGATACAGCACGGGGTAGGTGCGCACGCAATGTTGAGAGTTGAGGATGGGAGAGTTGGAAGGGGTTGACCTCAGCGAACATACCTCAATCAGATTGAGGACGTTTTTAGCAAAGGCCAGCTTAAGAGTACCCTAATTAAGCTAATAGCAATGCACCTACCTATATAGTTTAAGTTTAAAAAAATTGGCTCTCAAAAGAAATTTCAATCGTTGTTCTGTTGATATTTGGCTCTGTTGACTAATGAGTTTGCTGACCACTGGTCTAGCCAAACTGATCAGAAAAAAAAGAGAAGAAATAAACTACAGTATCAGAAATGAAAGAGGAGGAATCACCACAGATCCTACAGACATTAAAAGACATTAAAAGAATAATAAGGGAATATAATAAACATCTTTATGCCAATAAAGAACTGAATTAGAGAAAATCTTTGAAAAACCTAAACTACAAAGCTCATTCAAGAAGCTATGGATAGCCTGACCGGTGTGACTCAGAAGCTGAGTATGGATCCATGAACCAGGAGGTCATGTTTTCATTCCAGGTCAGGGTACATGCCCGGGTTTTGGGGTCAATCCCCAGTAGGGGATGTGCAGGAGGCAGCCAATCTGATGATTCTCTCATCATTGATGTGTCTATCTCTCTCTCCCTCTCCCTTACTCTCTTTGAAATCAATAAAAACATATGAA
>NW_006297836.1:140088-145279 GCF_000327345.1 Myotis davidii
AAAATATATACATTTTAAAAAATAAGCTATGCATAACCTGAATAGCACTATATCTGTTAAAGAAATAGAGATTATAGTTAGTAACTGTCTCACAAAAAAAGTGCAGGTCCAGATAGTTTCAGGTGAATTTTTTGTGAACCAATGTCACCCCAATAAATTCAATTTTAAAAAAATAATATTGAAGAAAAAATTTAAAAATAAAGGCTCTGTTGTAATAAACTTCTAATCCAGTTGTTAAAAATGGTGACTTTTATCAAACATTTAAGGAAGAAGAAATACCAATTCTGCGCAGTATCTTTCAGAAAATAGAAGAGGTGGGAACATTTCCCAATTCATTTTATGAGGCAAGCATTATGCTAATATCAAAATCAGTCAAAGATAACACAAAAGAGGCAAACCACAGACCAATATACCTCATAAACAAAGCCACGAATGTCCTCAGCAAAATATTAGCAAATTGAATCCAGGAGTACATGCAAAGGATAATAGATTACAATGCAGTGAAGCTTATCCCAGAAGTTCAAGGCTGGCTCAATATGCAAATTTCAGAATAATTCACCATAGTAACAGACCAAAAAAAAAGCATATCAGTATTTTTATAGATGCAGAAAGGTATTTAAGAAAATCCAATTCGTGATTTTTTTGAAAAGTCTCAGCAACCTAGCAATACAAGGGAACTTGATAAAAAGCACCTTCAAATAGCCTCCAGAAAACATACTTAAAAAGTGAAAGACTGAATGCTTTCCCCGTAAGATCAGGATAAAGGATGACTGTTGTCATCATTTCTAGGTAGCACTGACAGTACCATAGGTTCTAACTGTAAACAAGGCTACTAGAATTAGCGAGTTAGCAAGGTTGCAGAATACAAGGTTAATATACAAAAATCACCTGATAAAACTCCAAGCCACTATATGCAGACTACATAGTGAGTTGGGTTGGCTCCTCCACAACCTTTAAGGTGTATTACAAGAGTCCCAGCCATTATTACCTTCCTCCTGAGTTATTTTGAAATAGTTTTCTCTCTCTCTCTCTCTCTCTCTCTCTCTCTCTCTCTCTCTCTCTCTCTCTTTCTCTATTTGGCTGTAGGATTGGTGGTAGAATATACATAATATGGATCATCTCTACTTCTGTATTTATTTATTATTAGACTTCAACCAATCTTCTTTTCCCCCTTCTACCTCTCTTCCCCTGTAGGATGTACTGTATGTATGAAGTCGAGAACTTTGTATTAACAGATTAGAAATCTACAAATCTGTTTTGTACTTTTATACTGATGGATACTTATGATCACAACTTTTACTAGATTATTGAATAAATTTAGTCTTTTTAGAAAATAAAAAACCAACTGATAAACTAATTCTAGTATATGCTGCCAAAGTGAGCACAATAAGTTAATTCTAAAATTGATATAAAAAGACAAAGGACCTAGAATAGTTAAAACAACTTTCAAAAGTAAAGTTGGAGGGCTAAAACTGCCTGGTTTCAAGATTTATTATAAAGGTATTGTCATGAGATCAATGAACGAAGAGATCAGTGGAACAGACTAGAGAATACACACACCTACATTAGTATGACCAATTCATTCTTTTTAACAAAGTTCCAAAAGTACAGTCTATTCAATAAATGGTACTGGAAGAAATAAAATTGCTTTACCAGAAAATGAACAACATAAACCTCACAGCTTTTACAAAATTTAACTCAAATAGGTCACTGATCTAAATATAAAACATTATAAAACTTTTAAGGGGGGGGAAGGGAATGGGAAGAGATTAACCAAAGAACTTATATGCATATATGCATTACCCATAGACACAGACAATAGGGTGGTGAAGGCCTGGGGTGGGAACCAGATGGAGAGGGGCAATGGGAGGGGAAAGAGGGGACATCGTAATACTCTCAACAATACAGATTTTAAAAAAACAGGACTAGCCCTAGCCAGTTTGGCTCAGTGGATAGAGCATCGGCCTGCAAACGGAAGGGTCCCAGGTTCGATTCTGGTGCAAGGCATGTACCTAGGTTGCAGGCTCAATCACCAGCCCAGGTCTGGCATGTGCCGGAGGCAACCAATCTATGTTTTTCTCTCTCTCCCTTTCTCCCTTCCACTCTCTCTAAAAATCAGTGGAAAAATATCCTCAGAGAGGATTAACAAGAAGAAAGAAGAAGAAATAACTAACTAAATAAATAAAACTTTTAGGGGGGAAAAAACACCATAGGAGAAAGTCTTCAGGATCTAGGACTAGGCAAAGTGTTCTTAGATTTGACACTAAAAACATAATCCATAAAAGTACATTAGATAGATTGGACTTAGTCAAAATTTTTAAATCTTTGTTCTAGAAAAGATATAATAAATAGAATGAAAAAACAAACTGTAGACTGGTAGAAAATATTTTCCAATTATATAGCCACAAAGTGTTGCTTTGAAGACTAACTGAGGTAAAACAAGTGAAGTCCTTAGCATAGGGCCTGGCACATACAAGCATTCAATACATTTCAGTTATTATAATTTTATTATCATTGCTGTGTGAGCATTCTTTAAAATTGAGAAAATAAAGCAAGGCAAATGTTCACCAACAGAGAAATTGTTCAATTATATTCCATCTATTACAAGGAATGTTAAGCCCTGGTTTAGTAAGAGAATGAAGTAAATCCAAATACTCTAACCTGGAGATGTCCAGGATTGTTGTGAAAAAAGGATATTGGTGGACAATTTTACAGCATGATCTCACTTGTGCAAAAAGGAAAATTATATCTTTTGTAGAAATTTTTCTAGGATGATACTCACTAAACTGCTAACAGTTGTTATCCCTGGGGAAGGGAGCGGGATAAGGAGGGGTGCACAGAATAGGTAGCATATGGAGGAAAATGAAAGAGGGCCTTTTACTTGGGACTCCATTTAGTCCTAGATTGTTTACATTTTGACAAGACTATATTCCTCTATTATTTTGCGAAACAAAAAATACAAAAGAAAAGAATCAACTATCTTTTCACAGAGCAGTGATAGAAATAACTTTCTGATTGTCTTGGCTCACGGCGTCGAGGATGAAGCACAAACTTACCTTGGCCTGAAAGACTTAACTAAAAACAGACTCAGCTTCCATTTGTAATTTAACAAACATTACAGGCGTGCTGCATGTTGGCCTGGCAGTGCAAAGAACCGAGTTACTGCCCTGGTTGTGCGACCAACTCACTTTGTTGTGTTATTGTGGTACAAATGGTAGATTGTGGAGTTATTGAGGTCAAGGAGCATGTCTTTTCTTTCTCTGCATCTCCTGCCTGTGACACAGGGCCTGGCTCAGAGCTGGCACTCAATTAAAAGGACATGACAAGATCTTAATTAAAGTTGGCTGTGAATAATAACCCCGTTGAACTGACACACGATCGCCATCTAGTGGCAACAAGGGGTTCCTGCAGGACTTAGAAATGAGAGGAAGGGGGCTTTCCGAGGTGTTCTAGAGACCTTTCAACAAAATAGCATGGACTAAGGCTATGACCCTAATAAGAAATCCCCAAGCCTGGGCTAAAAGGTCAAAGGTTACGTCTTTGAATATTGATGAGACGACATCTAGGTACTCTTGTGTCTTAAGTCTCCTCTATCACCACCCCATCATCCCAATGCTGCAAACACCTACCTACAAGCTGTTCAAAGTTCCGCACTTGCCACACCTCCATTGCACCCCAAAAGACTGAAGCACGTCTGATAATAGGTATATGCACTCACGCCTTCCCAACGCTGATGAAATACTAATCAACTTTCCTAAGCCAGTTTGGACAGGACAAGATACAAAACAGGACTGGGGAAAAATATTCCATAAACTTCGCCCTCCAGGTTCACCATCTTTCTGCATCATCTGCTGAAGAATGGGAGACACTCTGAAAACATCTAACACACCTTTAAAATGTCTCCCTTTCCAAAGGGCTACCAGGAAACCACCTGGAGCCGGCCTGGCCGGTACCACCCGCTGTGACAAACCCTCACCTGCCCAGAAGGCTCGCGGGACGCAGGTTTTCTTCTCTAGCCTCCTTTGAATATCAATGAGTCTGCAAAACAGCTTCACTGTTTTTTAGGGAAGCAGCTGGGTGATTCAGAGGCTGCGAAATATTGGACCTTGTGTTTACGGACTTGGGGACGCAAAAAAGAATCATGAAGGGGCACACTGGGAGTCCAGCTGAAAAACCTCGGGATGTATACATCAGATCTGCGGCATCTGCATGCTGAGTAGAACAACATTCCCATCAACTGTTGCTCAGCAGAACAAACAACAACAATTAAAAAAAAACCTTCCCAAAGACTCAGAAGAGAAGGATACCGTCTAGCCTAGGGTCAGTGGGGAAAGGGGGCCCCTAAGTAGGACCAGGAAAGGCTGCCGGGGCGCCTTCTGGAAGTACAGAGCCCCGCTTCAAGTTTTCTTCTATTCCCACCTCCTCCACTTCCACACAGTATGTGCCTCATAAATGTAGCAACGAAAACAGTGGGGGAACTTGGCTGCAACTCGGACACCAGTTTGGGAGGATGCCATACACAAGAGATTTGTGGGTGGGCTGCTGGGGAGCGGAGCAGCCATGAGTGTGTGTGAGTGTGTGTGTGTGCGGGCGCGCGCGCGTGTTGCTAGCACCCTGCTCGGAGTTGCAGAGAAATTGGGAATTCTGAACAAGATGGATACATCAGGCTACTCCCAGCCTAAAAAAAGCCAGCCCTGGTATCTATTTATATGCAACTCCCTGAGGACTCAAGTGGTTCTTCCTAATGGATGGAGAACATTCAGTAGCAATCAAGTCTTGCAGGGGGGATGTTTTTAAGACTTTACTTATGCAGAGGGTGCTGATGGAGATAATGAACGTTTGAGCCGCGCGCAGTGCATTTAAAATGGTAATGGACTATGTAGGAAGATGTGCTGATAGGGAGATGTGTCCTTCCCTTATTGCAAACTAGCAGAAGTCCATGGTTCCTGCTGGTACTAGGGGGAAAAAAGCGACGTGTCAGCATAAAGAAAAAGCTGAGAAGAGACAGCATGAGAAACGAGTTACACTCCGTGGAAGGTTCCAGATAGGAGTGTCCGATGACAACTACAAGGGAGAGCACTCCTTACGGTCCGAGTGGAATGCAGGCCCGGTCCCGCTGTGCTGCTTTCTCCCTACCCCCTGCCCTGTCCTCCTCGCTGGGCAATGGGACTCGGGGCCACCCCTCTCCGGG
>NW_006297836.1:145760-152563 GCF_000327345.1 Myotis davidii
GGCGAGTGGCCTGTGGCCGGACCACCAGAGAGCGCACGAAAGGAGCCCCTCGACCTAAAGAGAGCGCAGCGCGGAACTGTCCCCCGCGCCCTCGCCCCCACCCGTGACCAGTCACGTCAAAAGGGCTGGTCCAGGGGCCTCGCAGTCCCTAAAGCTTAAACCTGTGATTCGCACCTGCCATGGATATAGTTAGGCAGGGAATAACTTCCCTGAGCCACTTGTTTGCTGAAAAGCGGTTCTTTAAAAGTTGCAATTTGGGATACTAATTTTAAGGTGGTTATTAAGAAACAAAAGACTCAAGCAGGAAACAGCGACCCTAAAGAGGGGTGTGGGGTGTGGGGGACGGGAAGAGATTAACCAAAGAACTTGTATGCATATATGCATAGCCCCTGGACCCAGACAATAGTGTGGTGAAGGACTGGGGTGAGGCAGGGACTGGGCAGAGGGGGAGGGGGGAGGAAATAGGGGACATCTGTAAAACTGTCAACAATCAAAAATGAACTTAAAAAAAAAGACAAAAGAAAGAAAAAAAACTCAGAAAGAACCTTTGACCCCCTCCCCCCCCTTTCTTGCCTAAGAGATTCAGATGGAAAGGCCTGATCCGGAAAAGAAATCTTAGCATGTTCACTTTAGCCTAATTTGAATTAATATGGTAGAAGAGAAGACTCCAGGCAGGGACCTGGTAGCTAGGTCACCCCTTTGTCTGTATGTGGGTTGCAGGTTCCCCGGCCCTGGTCGGGCTGTGTGCAGGAGGCTACCAATCTATGTGTCCCTCTCACATCAATGTTTCTCTATCCATCTCCCTTCCACTCTCTCTAAAAATCAATGGAGCCCTTTGGCTCAGTGGATAGAGCATCGGCCTGCGGACTGAAGTGTCCCAGGTTCAATTCCGGTCAAGGGCATGTACCTTGGTTGCGGCACATCCCCAGTGGGAGATGTGCAGGAGGCAGCTGATCGATGTTTCTCTCTCATCAATGTTTCTAACTCTCTATCCCTCTCCCTTCCTCCCTGTAAAAAAAAATCAATAAAATATATTTTTAAAAATGGAAAAATATCCTCAGCTGAGGATTAATAATAATAATAAAAGGCACTCCTTAAAACAGTCACCTCTAGGGTTCATCTTCTAGTTCAGACACCACCCCACCTCAATATCCTATAACGTCTATCAACCTTTATTTGACGTGCATAAGATGGAGAGAGAAGGAAAATTGGAAAAGTTTACAAGCACACACACACACACAGAGCTACTATGATCCTCATTTCTAGAACTGGTCTTCATAACTTCCTTCTCCCACTACCCTCCCTGTCTCCCTTTTGCTCTGCAGCCAGGACCTCAGCTGGTCAGAAGTCTCTACCTGGTGAGTGACGCAAACCTTTGCTCCCATCAAGTCTGAATCCTCAGTGATCTTGCCTGGACATAGCAATAGGATATGAGGATCCTTTGGATTCAAGACATAGCCCTTCTCATCCTGTTGTTTACCAGCAACCTGGTTTCCATAGGATAGTCAACATCTACCGTCCAAGCTAGCTCAGTAGACTCCAAGTTTGCCTTTTGGTTCAATGGCATAAAGAAGCCTCAGTGGCTGCACTAGCTGGTTTGGCTCAGTGGCTAGAGGACTGAAGGGTCCTGGGTTTGATGCCAGTCAAAGCACCTGCCCTGGTTGTGGCCTTGATCCCCAGTAGGGAGCGTGATCAATGATTCTTTCTCATCACTGCTGTTTCTTCCTCTCTCTCCCTTCCTCTCTGAAATTAATAATATATTAAAACAAAAACACACACACACAAATAAGTGCCTATTCAAGCGAGTACAAAATGCTGCCCCTTCTAGATAAATATGGTCTGATTCCATCAATCTGCCACCCGGGGGCTGGCTGGACGCCCCCTAAGGATGTTACCTTATAGGGGTTTCAGCGTTGGTCTCTGCTGTGGGCAGGTTGAGTACATAGCAGTGGCAGTGGCTGTGGCTGTGGCTGTGACCGATCAATTGATGCCAGTCCCTGGGAGCCTCACCACTCATTGCTAATTCCCTTCAGCTTGCTCTTGCGTCTGTATACTCACCTGGAGAGTATGATGCTAAGTGAAATCAGCCAGTCAGAGAAAGACAAGTATCACATGATCTCACTCATATGTGGAATCTAATGAACAAAATAGATCCAGAGACATTGAAGCATGCAACAGATGGACGTGTTTTAGAGGGAAGGGCGGGGGAGATTAACCAATGAACTTTTTTTTCCTTTTAAATATATTTTATTGACCTTCTACAGAGAGGAAGGGAGAGAGGGATAGAGAGAGAGAGAAACATGGATCAGCTGCCTCTTGCACACCCCCTACTGGGGATGTGCCTGCAACCAAGGTACATGCCCTTGACCTGAATTGAACCTGGGACCAGGGGAGGGGAGTGGGGTAGAGGGCGTCAATGGGGGGGAAAGGGGGACATCTGTAATTCTTTCAATAATAAAGAGAAATTTTTTTTAAATCCCCTCATTATACTCTCCTCAGTTCAATCCACTGAGTCTACCATCTGCTTCCTTCTGAGACCTTGACCAATATACCCACCTAGCCATGTAGAACTCCCTCTGATGTCACAGGCGTGAGTCAAAGGAAAGGGTGTCACGTGGCAGTGCTTTCCAGACCTGCTGGAGTCCTGGTGCCAAATATTCCACTTGCAGAGGATGTCAGTGCCCAGTTGATCAGGGGCAGCTGAGGTGCCCTGGCGCCTTGGTGCCCCATGGTCAAACATTTACACTTCACCACAGCCCAGGAGCCAGCCAGAAGCTGCTGATCAAAAGGAAAGTACCTCTTTTGTGCTAGAGGACATGATTTGCTTCAAAACTCTGGGGGGTATGCCCTGACCGGTGGCTCAGTGGTTAGAGATTTGGCCCATGCACTGAAGGGTCTCGGCTTCGATTCCCAGTCAAGAGCACGTACCTGGGTTGCAGGTTCACTCCCTGCCCCCTAGTTGGGGCGAGTGCTGGAGGCAACCAACCGATGTGTCTCTCTCTCATCAATGTTTCTCTCTCTCTCTCTCTCTCTCTCTCTCTCTCTTCCACCCTCCCTTCCACTCTCTGACAAGGAATGGAAAAAATATCCTCTGGTGAGGATTAACTGTATGTTTCTCCTCTTGGGATTTGCCAGAGACTCCATGTAGCCTCCCAGTATGTCAAAGTGCTCTATGCATGTTGAAGCTGTGTGATCATGAAGGTCAAGTGCATTGGACCTGCTGCAGAGCCTTTTTTTTTACCCTGGGTCCACTGAAAACATGCAACCTTATGGATTACTTGCTGAATGCATTGGTGTGACAAATGTAGCATGTGTTGTCTGCAGAATCTGACGGCCCATGAGGTCCGAAAGGTTGGTGACTGCTGGTCCAGACCATCTCCACACATCATTGAGGGTCAGGCTCTTGAGTTTCCATGGGTTTTACCTCCCATTTTCTGGCATACATGTATCTTAATAAAGCATTTATGCTATCTCTCTTTTTTAATCCTCACCCGAGGATATATTTTTCCATTGATTTTTTTTTTCTTTAGAGAGAGTGGAAGGGAGGAGAAGAGACAGAAAGAAACATCAATGTGAGAGAGACACATCGATTGGTTGCCTCCCACACATGCCCCTGTTTTGCACAGGGGACCAAGCCTGCAACCGAGGCATGTGCCCTTAACCAGAATCAAACTTGGGACCCTTCAGTACATGGTCTGATGCTCTATCCACTGAGCCAAATCAGCTAGAGCTATTTATGCTGTCTCTCTTTTTAAAAAAATACTTGTATTGATTTTAGAGAGGAAGGGAAAGGGAGAGAGAGATAGAAACATCATGATGAGAGAGAATCATTGATCAGCTGCCTCCTGCACAGCCCACATTGGGGATCAAGCCCACAATCTGGGCATGTGTCCTTGACTAGAATCAAAGCCAGGACCATTCAGTCCACAGGCCGATGCTCTATCCACTGAGCCAAACCATCTAGGGCTATTTCTGCTGTCTCTTGATCACCAGGTCCAGTAAACAAAATGTCTTCAATGTAATGGACCAGCATGATGTTCATCATGATTGTAGGCGCAATCAAGTTCCATTCACCCTGGAGTATGACAATGAGCCAGAGGATAGATATAGCCCTGAGATAAGGCACTGAAGTTGGACTTCTGTTCCTTCCACATGAAAGCGAGCTGATTCTGATAGTCTCTGCTGATTGGGAGGGGAGAGGAGAGCATTTGTTAGACAAATAACCGCTTACCAGGTGCCAGGGTCTGGGTTGATTTGCTCTAGGAAAACAACATCATCCAGAATGACTTCAATTCGAGTCATAGCCTGATTACTTGTGCAATTACCCACTATTCATCACCAGGTAGGTTAGAGAAGGATGTAATTCCTGCATGTTTGAGAGTGTCCTGTTCTCCCTTCTAAAGGAACCCAAATTGCTTCTTCGTGGGCACTCCTCCTACATTTCTAGGGAGAGATGACATCTTTATGTTACAATTTTCACTCTCCTTTTGTCAAGCTGCGTCCCAGCTTCTTGGCACTCCAGCCTGGGGAGAAGAGATACTTTCAGTAGGAAGTGGTTTTCAGTACCTGGATTCTCTTTGTGGCTTCCCCATTTATCATTTATTTAAAATAGGTTTAGTTTGGCAGTTCTAATTTTAAGTACTGTCAATCTTATAATTAGAAGGATTTGTGAAAATAAATGTCCACGCCCAGTTGGCGTGGCTCAGTGGTTGAGCGTAGACCCTATGAACCAGGAGGTCAGGGTTTGATTCCCCATCAAGGCACATGCCCGGGTTGTGGGCTTGATCCCCAGTAGGGGGCGTGCAGGAGGCAGCCGATCAATTATTCTCTCTAATCCTTGATGTTTCTCTCCCTCTCCCTTCCTCTCTGAAATCAATAAAAATATATTAATAAATAAATGTCCACTATTAAGGGAGAGTTTCTATTTCTTTTTTTAAAAATATATTTTGTTGATTTTCCACAGAGAGGAAAGGAGAGAGATAGAGAGCCAGAAACATCGATGAGAGAGAAACATCGACCAGCTGCCTCCCGCACACTCCCCACTGGGGATGTGCCCGCAACCCAGGCACATGCCCCTGACCGGAATCGAACCCGGGCCCCCTCAGTCCGCACGCCGACGCTCTATCCACTGAGCCAAACCGGTTTCGGAAGGAACTCAGTGGTACCCTTTCCCCCTCCCTACATGGGAGTCCATTCTGTGGGACTCTTCCCCCTTCCCACGTGGGAGTCTGTACTTGTTCTTCAATAAATCTCCACCTTTGCTATACCAAAAAAAAAAAAGTTTCTATTTCAATTGTGTTATATGGGCAAAGTGCACATGCAGCTAAGTTATTTTCTGTGCAAAGAGAGAAAATTTGAAAATAAAATGGTTCTCCAATTTCCAGATCAGGGACATACATGGGGAGATAGCTTACATGTGTGTGAAAGGCCAATAATAAGAGGCTGTGCCTTCCTATATTCCCCACCTCTTGTTCAACTACTCTATGAAGTCTGTGAATTAGAGGCCCAGACCACTGTGGTACGATTTCAGATAGGGAAACTCTTTTTTTTGTCTATATGAACATCTATAAAGTGCTTTTCTGAGAGTGAAAGCAACCTACCTTCCATATGTGTTACCGGGGAAACATCTAGTTGGGCTTGGGCTGCCCATCACTGTGTCCAATAACGAAGGCAGGTTTGAATCATATAAGGCGTTTATTGAGAAGGCAGGGCGCCTATAAGCATCAAATCCTGCCTTCCAGCAAGGTGCAGGGGACAGGATTATAAAGGGGAAGGGGCTGGCGTGCTATGTGCAGCCCTGGGGGTCCACAGACATCAGTTATTGTCTTTAGTCATCAGGGGATGAGATGATGTTGATGAGATGATGTTTTGACTTCTGGTGGGTCAGTCTGACCGCTTATCGGTTCTGCTTGCTGGATTCAGAGCTGAGTCACCTCCTTAATCGCTTTGCGCGGGCCTTAAAAAGGAAACTTAAGAAAAACTTAACCCCCTAATCACATAAGTATATGTGTTCTAAGATTTGTCAATGATAAGAATCATTAATCTGCTGCCTCCTGCATGCCCCCTAATGGGGACCGAGCCCGCAACCCGGGCATGTGCCCGGAGTGGTAATGGAACCATGACCCCCTGGTTCATAAGTCAACACTCAATCACTGAGCCACACCAGCCGGGTTTCTGCTGGCTCTGCAGAGGGAGGGCTGAGGCCTGCTCTGAGAAGAGGCGAAGTGAGAGGGCCAGGGAGCGGGTGGGTGGCTCTCACTCCTGGCTGGGGCTGGTTTCTTCTGGACCAGCAGCAATCGAACATGCCTCACTGTGAGAATTAATTCCCTTCCCAAGCTCCCCTCAGCTAGGTGAGAAGTGTGTGTGCCTCCCATTAGCATGAGCGTGACCTCATTTCTTGTGCAGAGACAACCCTGGGCTGATTATGCTGAGGGAGCTTCCCTACCTGCGGGCCTGGGCTGTGGGACACAAGCCCTCACTTTAACCGACAGAGTGGTCCCAGGGCCATACCTTTGCTGCAGTCCACAGGCAATGCGTATGTTTCCCCCACCCCCCGCCACAGGACGGGTACGGGAGAAGCTCCGTTCTCCCCCGACCCCATCAGGTGAGGACTTGCCCAGCAGCTTCGTAAGGGAAGGGGAGCCATTAGAGCAGTGGCTGGAAGAGTTCAGGGATGGGCGGCTGGGTCCAGGCTGCTGATTGGTAACTGTATGTTTGGGACCGGAACCTCCCCTTCTAGGAGGGCAGAGGGCTGGCCCGTGAGTCCTCAGGGCTTTTGCTCATTCAAGGCCATCACTGAGCCA
>NW_006297836.1:171792-173217 GCF_000327345.1 Myotis davidii
TTCACTATCATGTGGAATATGAAATTTGATGTTAATATTACCAGTGATAGTCTTTTTCACATCTTATGGAAAATCCTTTCATAAGTCAACACTCAACCACTGAGCCATGCTGGCTGGGCAATAGTATGGCTTTTTTCCCAACAGGTTTGCCAGCAGAACACAGGTGAATACCGCTGTACCTGTTAAATCTAAATCAAAATGGGAAAGAAAAGATTCATATCAACGTCATGGTCATTGAACATGTAGATCTGGGCAAGTCTACCACTTCCTGGCCATCTGATCTACAAGTGTGGTGGGATCGACAAAAAAAACCATCGCAAAATTTGAGAAGGAGGCTGCTGAGATGGGAAAGGGCTCCTTAAAGCAGCGGTTCTCAACCTGTGGGTCGCGACCCCTTTGGCAGTCGAACGACCCTTTCACAGGGGTCGCCTAAGACCATCCTGCAGATCAGATATTTACATGACGATTCATCACAGTAGCAACATGACAGTTATGAAGTAGCGACGAAAATAATTTTATGGTTGGGTCACAACATGAGGAACTGTATTTAAAGGGCCAGAAGGTTGAGAACCACTGCCTTAAAGTATGCCTGGGTCTTGGATAAACTGAAAACTGAACGTGATATCTCCCTGTGGAAACTGGAGACCATCATGTATGCCCCAGGACACAGAGACTTCAACAACATGATTGCAGGGGCATCTCAGGCTGACTGTGCTGTCCTGATTGTTGCTGCTGGCGTTGGTGAAATTTTTATTTTTTAGTTTTAAAAAAATTTGCATTGTTGAGAGTATTGCAGATGTCCCCCATCCCCCCTCCATCCGGTTCCCACCCCGCCCCAGGTCTTCACCACCCTATTGTCAGTGTCTATGGGCAATGCATATATGCATATGAATTCTTTGGTTAATCTCTTCCCGCCCCGCCCCCTCCCTTCCCTCTGAGATTCCCCAGTGGGTTCCACATTTCCATGCCTCTGGTTCAATCTTATTGGTCAGTTGAGTTGCTGAAGTTGAAGTGGGTATCTCCAAGACTGCGCAGACGTGGGAACATGCCCTTCTGGCTTACACACTGGGTGTGAAACAAAACAGATTTTACTGAGCCACCCCACAGCAAGAGATATGAGGAAATCATTAAGGAAGTCAGAGCCTACATTAAGAAAATTGGCTACAGCCTGGCTGGTTTGGCTAGGTGGATGGAGTGTGGGCTTGCAGACTGAAGGGTCCTGGGTGGGATGCTAGTCGAGGGCGTGTGCCTGGGTTGTGGACCCCCAGTGGGGGCCATGCCGAAGGCAGCCAATCAATGATTCTCTCTCATCGTTGATGTTTCTATCTCTCTCCCTCTACCTTCCTCTCTGAGATCAAAAAAAATATATATTTTTAAAAGAAAACTGGCCGATACGGACTGAAGGGTCCCGGGTTCGATTCCGGT
>NW_006297836.1:173445-175196 GCF_000327345.1 Myotis davidii
TCTTCTGTGGCAGGAATAATTAAGATCTTGTCTTTTAGCATAAAATTCACTTTTTGTTCAAGAAAAGATGCCGAAACCGGTTTGGCTCAGTGGATAGAGCGTCGGCCTGCGACTGAAGGGTCCCAGGTTCGATTCCAGTCAAGGGCATGTAGCTTGGTTGCGGGCACATCCCCAGTAGGGGGTGTGCAGGAGGCAGCTGATCCATGTTTCTCTCATCGATGTTTCTAACTCTCTATCCCTCTCCCTTCCTTTCTGTAAAAAATCAATAAAATATATTTTAAAAAAAATAAAAAATAAAATGTGGTGATGCTGCCACTGTTGCTATGGTTCCTGGCAAGCCCCTATGTGCTGAGAGCTTCTCTGACTACCCTCCTCTGGGCCACTTTGCTGTTCATGACATGAGACAGTTCCTGTGGGTGTCATCAAAGCAGTGCACAAGGAGGCAGCTGGAGCTGACAAAGTCACCGCGTCTGCTCAGAAAGCTCAGGCTAAATGAATATTATCCCCAATACTGCCACCGCGGACTTAATTAGTGGCGAAAGAAGGGTTTCCGAACTGTTTGTCTCTATATGCAACCATAAAAAATGACCCAGACAGATCCCAAGTGTTATGGCTTAATAAAGCAATCCCAAATGTAATAATAAATTGCATCTGAAAAGTCAAAATGAAAAAACAAACAAAAAAATCCCTACACACACACACACAGGCAAGAACTGTTTGTTTCAATTGGCCACTTAAGTTTAACAGTAAAACACTGGTTAATGATTACAACGCATCGTAAAATTACAGAAGGAAAAGCGAATGTTCTGTGGACCATTTGGTTTTCTTTGTGTGGCAACTTTGGAGTGATTAGTCTTCACAATCAGTACTTTGTTATAGAAACAACTTGACCAAAAATATGTCACAGAATGTTGAGACCCATTGAAGCAAAGTTTAATGAGGAAAAAATTGTTGTCACACGTCCAAATCAAACACTTTTCAACTCATTCTATGAGGACAGTCTTACTCTGATGCCCAAACCAGAAAAAAATACAGTAAAAATAATTTTTAAAACCTACAGACCAATATGCCTCATGCAGAAAACTCCTTAGCAAAATACTGGGAAGTAGAATTTACAAATATATAACGACTTATACACCACGACCCGGTGGGGTTTATCTTAGAGCTGCAATGCTTAATATATGAAAACCAGTCAATGCAATCCACCACATTAACAAGCGAAAGAAGAAAAATCACACGCTCCTATCAACTGATGCAGAATGAGCACTTAACAAAACCCAACACCGATTCATGACGAAAGTCTCATAAAACTAGGAATAGAAGGGGAACTTCCTCAACTTGTTAATGAACATCTACAGAAGACATATGACTAACATCTTACTGGTGAAAAACTGGATACATTCCCCCTAAGACTGGGAACAGGCAAGGATATCCACTCTTACTACTCTTGTTTTTTTAAAATATATTTTTATGGATTTCAGAGAGGAAAGGAGAGGAAGAGAGAGAGAGAGAGAGAGAGAGACATCAATGATGAGAGTGAATTATTGATTGGCTGCTTCTTGCACGCCCCACACTGGAGATTGAGGCCGAAACCTGGGCATGTGCCCTGACCGGGAATCGAATCCTGATCTCCTGGTTCGTAGGCTGATGGTCAACCACTGAGCAACACCGGCTGGGCCACTCTCACTACTCTTGTTCAGCATAGTATTGGAAATTCTAGCCAGTAAAATAAGGCAAAAGGAGAAGAAGGA
>NW_006297836.1:175274-176620 GCF_000327345.1 Myotis davidii
GCACAGACAGACTGGAGAGGAAGAAATAAAACTGTCTCAATTTACAGATGATAGAATTGTCTTCATAGAAAATCCCAAGGAATCTACAGAAAAACTCCTGTAATTAATGAGTTTTACAAGGATGCAGGATCATTACACAAAGCTCTTTACACAATTTTAAGGCTTATTGTATAGCTACAGCAATCAAGACTTGTGATATTGGTAGAGGGTTAGACACAAAGATAAATGGAATGAAATAGAGAACCCCCAAAATAGATTCACATTAATTAGCCAAACTGTTTTTGGACAAATGCACAACAGCAATTCCATGGATGAAAGACAGTCTATTCAATGGTGCTGGAGCAATTACACATCCATGGACAAAGCAAAACAAAACAAAAATTTAAAAATTTTAACTAAAACCTTATATGAAAATTATCTAAAAATGCCCGGCCGGTGTGGCTCAGTGGTTGAGCGTTGACCAATGAATCAGGAGGTCATGGTTTGATTCCCTGTTAGGGCACATGCCCAGGTTGTGGGCTCCATTCCCAGTAGGAAGTGTGCAGGAGGCAGCCAATCAATGATTCTCTCTCATCATTGATGTTTCTATCTTTCTCTCCTTCTCCCTTCCTCTCTGAAATCAATAAAAATAAAGTTTAAAAAAGACTTGAAAAATGCAGAGAAGGAAATTTTATAGCAACCCCATTGAATTCATCAATTTGGCCTGCACAGCAATTGGCTAAGTCTTGGTGGATGTGGCAGATTTAATGAATTAATTTATTACTTTATATGTTTTTATTAATTTGAGAGAGAGAGGAAGGGTAAGAAAGAAACATGAATGAATCAACATCAATTGGCTGCCTCCTGCATGCCCCCCTGCTAGGGATCAAGCCCGCAACCTGGGCATTGTGCCCTGACCGGGAATTGCAAACCAGGGACCTCTTGGTACATGGCGAACGCTCAACTACTGAGCCACGCTGGCTGGGCAACTTCTTTCTTAGGGGCAGTAGGGTGAGGTACAGCAAGTTGTTTCTCTCACCATCTCGATATGCCTCAGTGCACTGGATGCCCTGAAACATCACAGAGGTGCTGGGCCCCTGAATGTTCGGGGGGGTCGGGGGGAGGGGGGCTTTTCCCTCATCCTGTGGTGAAATACCGTATTTGCCGGCGTATAAGACGATTTTTTGGCCCTGAAAAATATGCCTCCAAGTGGGGGGTCGTCTTATACGCCAGGTACACTTCAGATAGACTGCCCATAGTGCTTGCCCCGTGCCATAGTGGCCTCCCGATGCCCGCCCACTTCATTCCACATACCGTTCAGGCATCAGCAGCGCTGCTGGGTGTATGCTCGGCTGTTATGCGATTTT
>NW_006297836.1:177010-181332 GCF_000327345.1 Myotis davidii
ATCTTACTTCTATCATTGACAGTCCCTCTAGGTTGTGGGCTGCTTGCCTGTGTTCCTGAGAAGCATCTATGGTACCAGTCTATAGAGTGTGTTTTCTTTAGTGAATTACCGGTATGTTTACCGGTAATAAACTTGCACTGTTTTATGTATATGTTTGATTACATACAGCCTTGTGACAGTTTTCCTGCATGTCATAAGCATTTGAATATAAATTAAAATGTTAAAATCAAATCTGATATTGTTTTACCTTTTATTTGGTGTGTGGAAGGTGTGCGGAAGAGGGGGTAGTCTTATACGGCGAGTATATAACAAACTCTGTATTTTGAGTGGAAATGTTAGGGGGTCGTCTTATACGCCCAGTCGTCTTATACGGTATTTGCTACTTCCTATGCACCAGGCCCAGTCAGCATGATGTCACTAATGCGGTAGACCAGCCAGCCCAGCATGATGCCTTTGAGGACAATGAGATGATCAAGTCAGCCCCCTGGGGACTTAATTATGATAATAGCCCAGAGCATTGAAGGGACAATGTGGGGGTGGGGGGTTCCTTTTGACCTTTCTGTCCATAATTGTCCTCAGCCCTTGAGTCAGGGAGCCCCTGTGGGAATTTCCATCTGCCAATTGTGTTTATTCCAATTATGCAAAGAGGAATTGGGGAAAGAGCCACAGGGGGGTCCTCACTGAAAGGGACACGGACAAAGACTCCATTTCTGACCAGTGGGTCACAGTGACATTCTATGTCCCCAGGGGAAAGTAGGAGGAGGCGTTAAAACCCAGTGTGCATTGAAGTGTTAGATGTACCTGGCCTCACCTTCCCTTATGGGCTCCGAACCTGTGAACTGACGGGGTCTGGGAATTAGATGTAGGGCCAGGATGTACCAGGCCAGGCAGGCTGCCATTCACCACACCCAGAGTTTCTGTTGTTGGTTGTTGGGGTTATAGACATCACGGCCCGCTACAGGCGGCTTATTAACAGGATAACATGATCAATTAGCCACCACCAAAGATCCATGGGGACACACTATTGTGGTTCCAGCTGCCAGTCAGCTACCTGTCAGGATACCCATGGTGTTTCTATGAGATTTAATGCCACTCCGTGGCCTCTGCCGCTCCCGGAGCCCATCATTCCCACTGAGAGTGCAAGCCTGTTTCCATGACAATGCTGCCTGCCTCCTTTCCCAGACTAGTTCTCAAGAACCTTCACCAAAGTATGTCTAAGTCAGTGGTGCCCAACCTTTCTTTGGCCATGCCCCACCTAAGCATCACTAAGATCCTATGCCCTTACCCCCGTGACATATAATTCTTATTATTCAAAAAGTAACTCCTATTCACGTGGAGGAAGCCTAAGAGGCCATTCACTTGGTCTAAACAAGCTTCCAAAGAACATGGCACCCATGAAAGAGAAAAATCAAAGAACGAAAGGACATTGAAGTACTGAGGAAGCAATCACTAAGAAATTGTTTTTTTTTAATATATTTTTTATTCTATTTTTAATGCCCTACTCAAATTTACCAAAGTATGTCTAAGTCAGTGGTGCCCAACCTTTCTTTGGCCATGCCCCACCTAAGCATCACTAAAATCCTATGCCCTTACCCCCGTGACATATAATTCTTATTATTCAAAAAGCCAAGGTACATGCCCTTGACTGGAATCGAACCTGGGACCCTTGAGTCCGCAGGCTGATGCTCTATCCACTGAGCCAAGCCGGTCAGGGCAAGAAATTGTTTTTAAAAAATGATAATAAAGTGATATGAAGTGATATGAAAAAATAGCACATAAAGTTTCAAAGCACCTAATAGAGAGCTGAAATGCATAAATATGTCACAATATATATTTATAAACTGTATATGAGGCCCCTAGAATCATAAGAAATGCAAAACATTCACTGTTAATAACTCATTCTCAAATTGCCCCCCTTAAAAATCAAATTGCACCCTAGCTGGCTTGGCTCAGTGGATGGAGCATCTGCCTGTGGTCTGAAGAGTCCCGGGTTCAATTCCGGTCAAGGCACATGCCTGGGTTTCAGGCTCCTCCGCAGTAGAGGCGTGCAGGAAGCAACCAATCAATGATTCTCTCTCATCATTGATGTTTCTATCTCTCTCTCCCTTTCTCTCTGAAATCAATAAAAATATATTTAAAAACAAATCAAATTTCCCCCCTGTGGGGCGTGTGCCCATGTTGGGAACCACTGGTCTAAATGCTTTGGTGAAAGGAATGTCCTCTGAGCCCTCTCAGGGAATGTAGTTAAGGGGTGCGCCAGTGGGGGTGCACATGACAACTCCATTCCTCCATTCCCGCCTCCCGGAGAGAGTTGGGATTGCAGACAATGAGAGATGGGAGGAGTTGGGCACAAGGAGAATTGGCATCCCCCTGCTGGGCAACGGAACAGGTGAATTCATTACAAGGTTTCCAAGAAAGGCAGGATCAGCTTCATCAGAAGGGGAGGAGAAGCTGTTTCCACTGGGAAGGGGAGATCCATGGAGTTTCTGGGTTAAAAAGATATAGATTCAGCCCTGATTAGTTTGGCTCAGTGGATAGAGCATCGGCCTGCAGACTGAAGGGTCCTGGGTTCGATTCCGGTCAAGGGCATGTACCTTGGTTGCGGGTACATCCCCAGTAGGGGGTGTGCAGGAGGCAGCTGATCGATGATTCTCTCTCATCATTGATGTTTCTATCTCTCTCTCCCTCTCCCTTCCTCTCTGAAATCAATAAAAATATATTTTAAAAATAGACAAACATTTCCTGGCTTCATAAAGTTAATATTCTAGTGAAGAAACAGACAATAAACAAGGTACACTTAAGGAAGAGGGAAGAATGTGCCTGGAGTATCCTGAACAGCTAGGAGGCACTGTAGTGTGGCTTTTACTCTTAGTGAGATGGTACTTTAGTTTCCTGGGGCTACCATAACACATGACCCCGAACTGGGTGGACGTAAACAACTGAGATTTATTCTCTCACAGTCATCGAGGCTGGAAGATGGAGATCACTCTAATCTCTGCCTCCATCTGTATGTGGTTTTCTCTTCTGTCTTTTCCCTTCTTTTCCAAGGACATTTGTTGTTGGATTTGGGGCCCACTTGGGCAACTCAGGACGATTTCATCTCGAGATACTTCATTATATCTACAAAGACCCTTTCTCCAAATAAGGCCATGATCATAGGTTCCAGGGGTTAGTGCATATCTTTTGGGGGCCCACTCTTCACCCCGTTACAGAGGGGGAAGCCATTGAAGGGCTTTGAGCAGAGGATGGCCTGACTTAGCGTTTAATGGCTCTTTCCGGCTGCTGTGTTGACAAGACACTATATTTGGAAAAAGTAGAAAAGGGAACTGCAGGAGGCCACTGAAAAACAATCTAGGAGACATAATGATGGCATTGACTACAGTGAAAAAAACCATTAGAATCTGCATCTCTCTTTTCTTTTTCTTTTAATAATATATATTTCTTTATTGATTTCAGAGAGGAAGGGAGAAGGAGAGATAGAAACATCAATGATGAGAGAGAATCACTGATGGGCTGCCTCCTGCACGCCCCCTACTGGAGATCGAGCCCGCAACCCGGGTATGTGCCCTTGGCCGGAATTGAACCTGACACCCTTCAGTCCATAGGCCGACGCCCTATCCACTGAGCCAAACTGGCCAGGGCTCTCTTTTCTTAAAAAAAAGAAACTATTTTTATTGACTTCAGAGAGGAAGGGAGAGGGAGAGAGAGATAGAAACATCAATGATGAGAGAGAATTATTGATCGGCTGCCTCCCGTCCACCGCCCCCCACTGGGGACCGAACTGGAAACCCGGGCATGTGCCCTGATCAGGAATCAACCCGTGACCTCCTGGTTCATAGGTGGATGCTCAACCACTGCGCCACACCAGCCGGGCTCTGCATTTCTTTTAAAAGCAAAGATGACAGGCTTTGCTAACAGATCAGGTGAGTGCTGGAGAAAAATGAAACTCATAAAAGAACCATCAATGAATACCTCAAACTTATTCAGCCAAACGTGTACCAACTATTATAAAATAATGGGGGAAGTAATGAACTGCCCATGGATTGGTTGATACTGGGGGCTTTGGTTATCTATAAAAAATTAATTTAAATAATTATTATCATTACCTTGGCACACATCAAAATAAATTCTTTTTTTAAAATATATTTTATTGAGTTTTTACAGAGAGGAAGGGAGAGGGATAAAGAGTTAGAAACATCAATGAGAGAGAAACATCGATCAGCTGCCTCCTGCACACCCCTATTGGGGATGGGCCTGCAAGCAAGGTACATGCCCTTGACTGGAATCAAACCCAGGACCCTTTCTATTACTGAGCCAAACCA
>NW_006297836.1:181521-183174 GCF_000327345.1 Myotis davidii
GAAGGGAGAGGGATAGAGAGTTAGAAATATCGATGAGAGAGAAACATCGATCAGCTGCCTCCTGCACACTCCCCACTGGGGATGTGCCCACAACCAAGGTACATGCCCTTGACCGGAATCGAACCTGGGACCTTTCAGTCCGCAGGCCAACGCTCTATCCACTGAGCCAAACCGGTTTCGGCTCAAAATAAATTCTTGATAGAGTAAAAGTTACCTGAGGGAAAACCAATCATCTGTTGTTTTTTAAGCCACAGTACAATAAAATGGAATATTATCTATTCTTTGGTTGGCAGAGAAGGATTGGAAGAAAAGCAATAATTGTTCTCTTCTGTCAGCAACTCATTAGAAAAGATAATGGCAAAAGGCACCCTTTACCATCGTAATAAAGAAATAACTAGGGCCCTCACTGGTTTAGCTCAGTGGATAGAGCGTTGGCCTGCGGACTGAAGGGTCTGGGTTCAAATCCCCTCAAGGGCACATGCCCAGGTTGCAGGTTCCATCCCCAGTAGGGGGAGTGCAGGAGGCAGCTGAATCATTGATGTTTCTATATCTCTCTCCCTCTCCCTTCCTCTCTGAAATCAATAAAATATATAACTAGGGATCCATCAAGTCCAAAGAGGCAAGTTTAAGACCCCCTCCCCCCACCTTGAGAGATAGAAAATGGAGAACACCAAAAATAGAAGCACAGAGGTCTTAAACCAGGAGCCACTTCCTAGCTGTGCAATTCCGCAGCCATTAGCGATCCTGGGACTATTCGAGGTGTGCTAAGTTTAAAACACAAACCTGGCACAAAAAAAGTAAAATATCCTCTTCATAATATTGTGTATTGCTTACATGTTGAAATAATAGGATAGCTGGGTTAAATAAAATTCATCATTAAGTGAATTTTCAACTTTCTCTTTTTACTTTTTTTCTCCATGTGTCTGCTAGAAAATTTAAAAGTCCCGAGTGGTTCGCACTCCATTCCCATTGGCCAGCGACTCTGCTGCTGCATGAGAAATTGCAAGTAGCAAAGGGCTTTCAACCTCTCGGTGCCTTAACGTCTCCATTTTTCTATGGGGCCGGATCCGATAGTAACCTTAAAGGGTCGGCGAGAGGCAGCAACAACCTACAGTTAATGGAGTCCTCAGCGGGGTGCCCAGGTGCGCAAATCCGGGTTAAACCCAGCGAAGGTAGATCAACAGCGGCCGAAGCCACGCCCACAGGCTACGCGCTGCCTAGGGGGGCTGCGCTCTTCACAGCCCCAGCTGCCAAGGGCGGGGGCCGAGACCCAAAGCGCACGCGCACGCGCAGGCGCGCCACCGCTGGGGAGAATACAGCCAATGAGATTGCGCAGGTGGCCCGCGCGCGCCACAGGCCCCTTCATCCTGGCCCCGCCCCGCGGCGCGGCACGCACGGGGAGGCGCACAGGTGGGCGGGTTCTAGCGGCGCGGCCTCTGGGCGGTGGGAATCTATAGTCGCTCTTTTGGAGGTGGCTCACGCGGTTCGCACGCTCTGCCGGGGAACATGGCGGATATGGAAGGTAAGGGTCGGTCTGTCACGACTGATTTGGCTGTTTTCCCGCCTGGGGCCAGCTTTGCTGCCTCGGAGATCCTGGGTCGGGTGGCCGGCGTCGGAGCCAGAGCTCCCCGTTAGCTCCAGCTGCCCCGCGGG
>NW_006297836.1:183354-187129 GCF_000327345.1 Myotis davidii
GACCAGTGCTGCCGGCAGCCCAGACGCCGGCGGCAGCGCTCCGGGGCGAGGGAGGAAAGGATGGTTGCAATGGGTGCGGAAGAAAAGGGGTGGAGGGGCTCGGGCGTAGCTTTGACACGCAAGAAAGTTCTGGAGGTCACAAACACGCGGGGATAATCAAGGAGTCACTTAGGGAACTTTCCGGCACGCGGGCCGAGCGCTGCTGCAGCACAGGAAGCCCCGCCACGTGGTGAACTTAATGGAAGCTGACACGTGCGACAGCTTCTAGTCCGTTACTGAGCCACGCAACCCGCGCATTTGGCCTTATGCATTTTTGTTTTCCCAAGTAATTGTAGACCAAACGTCCATTGCCTACCTGCCCTGGTTCGTTCTCTATTTTAAACTTCATTGCCTTTATTTTTGGAAAGAACTCCCAAATCTCGTGTGTTTGTTTTTTTAGCAGTTACTTTGCCCAAGAAGCATAAAAAGAAAAAAGAATCCAAGTCATTACCAGAAGAAGATGTTGCAGTGAGTAGGAATATGTCTCACTTTGTTTTGACTAAAAGCAAAACTTAGGTAATAAATGAAACTATTTTCAGAGGTTTTGAAGGAATGGGTTAGAATTGGGTGGTCGTTGTACAAGACCCCAGCCAACCTAAATCTCTCCCATCACATATAATTCTCTAAGTGGTGTTGGCCACACCAACTGCTTTCCCTGAAATTTTCTTTCTTATTCCACCTGCAGACCCACTATCCCTCTTTCTCTTTAAATACCTGTATCCTTCTGAGGTCCTGGCTTATTTCTTTTTCCCTTGTGGGTCCTGTTGAAGGGGCATAGGTTTTGGCGTTAATGGAGTTGTGTGGAATCCGGTGGGAAGTCTAATAGTGTGTGTTTCTGTCCTTGGAAGGAAATCCAACACGTTGGAGAATTTCTTATCAAACCTGAATCCAAAGTGGCTCAGTTGGACACATCTCAGTGGCCTCTGTTGCTAAAGGTACGTGGCTAAGATTGTGCATGAGGTCAGTGCCTGGCTTTTACATTATTTCTAAAGGTTAAACAGTTTGTTAAGAGTGCTTAATGCTAGCTAGCATCCTTCACTTAGGAAGTGCAAGTGGTGTTCCTCAAAGTCTGAGATGAAGGACCAGGTGTGTTTTTTTTTTCTCCATTTCCAGTGCACCCGGCCCAGTCATAGAATACAGTTAAAATGTCAAAACAACATTAAATTGCTATCACAGTTTACGAGCAATTAGTTCTTGGTTTCTGTACTTCACTTGACCGACTGGTACCAGTTTGTGAGCCACACATGGAGTAGGTCTACTTTAGTGCTTGAGAAGCATGGGCAGTGTGTGACCTTGGGCCAGTCATTTAACTTCTCTGAGGCTGTTTGCTTATAATACCTTTTAGTAAGTCAAGCCAGTGGTAATCCATGAAACATGTCTAGCCATAGTGCCTGGTGTGTAACATATCCTCTAGAAATGATTATTATATTGGGTTTTTAACACATTGCGTACCGCATAGAAATCTCTAAGACATATGCCAGGGACAAGTTTTTGGGCAAACTGCACGTTATTTAAATCATCATAATGGATTTTAGGTGTTGTTTTTCTTTCTTTTTTTTAAAATATATTTTATTGATTTTTTACAGAGAGGTAGGGAGAGAGATAGAGAGTTAGAAACATCGATGAGAGAGAAATATCGATCAGCTGATTTTTATTTACAAAAACAAACCAAGTTCCTAGTACTTTTTTAGCGTATGGTACTGCGTAAAATATTTTCCTCTATGAAGAGGGATCAAACAAAATTTACATAAGTATCTAGATTTGCTCCTTTTCCATGGGCGTGAAAAACGAGAACACCCGTGAGTGGTCCTTAACAGATGGAGCGCGAAACACAAGAAAACTCCCGAGTGGTATGAAATGTGTTAATAAGGCAGTTTATTAATGAGTTGAGTTGCAAGTTTCCTAAAGGACTGACTAGCTCTGAGATTGGGCTCCCAAGAACACCCCTTGACAAAGTGTTTTAATAAAACATATTTGGGAAAGGAATGAGCTTTGTTTATATAATTCAACACAGTTGAGTTTCTACACAGCCAGATGTGCCTGCCATTTGGATAGCATCTGCTTTCCTATTGCAGGCCCTGGGAATATGCCAGTGAACCTGGTAGGCAATGTCCCTACTGTCGTGGAACTTAAAATCTAGGGGTGGGTGATAGTTAAAATAATTTCTATTTGTGATAAACACCATAACAAAACTAAACTGGGGGCGGGTGATATGAAAGGTGGGCTTCAAGTGAGGTGAGTGCTTTCAGACCAGTGATTGTGCCTCAGAAAGGAGAGTAACAAGGAACAGACATGAGACAAACAGAGAGAGGAGCATTTGGAGGAAGAATAAGCAAGCCGTGTTGGAGAAACATGGCTACCAGTCCTCGACTTGGCTATGTTTTGTCCCTGAGAAACAGTCTGTCACAGCAGATAACGAAAATACAGGAGCAAACTCAAGTTTGTGAACTTGAAGGGTAACCATATCACAATTGGGTGGGTGCTCATTTCTTGTTTTACACGTATCAATAGTTTTGTATCGTTGCTTTCTAGAATTTTGATAAGCTAAATATAAGGACGACACACTATACGCCTCTTCCTTGTGGTTCAAATCCTCTGAAGCGGGAGATTGGTGATTATATCAGGTAAGTGTGTTTGGAGCGAGCACGGTTCTAACTTCTGTTCTTCTCAAAATGACACCTTTTAGCATCAGTTATTTAAGGAGGTAGTGGCATCTTAGAATGGCATTGTCCTCAATCTCATCGCCTGTACCCATGGTGGATTCTCTTTTACTCTTCAGATTCCGTTTTGATTAGGGGACCAGAACCAATGCCCAGTAATTTCTTTTCCATTCTAGGACAGGGTTCATTAATCTTGACAAGCCCTCTAACCCCTCTTCCCACGAGGTGGTAGCCTGGATCCGACGAATACTTCGGGTGGAGAAGACAGGACACAGTGGTACTTTGGATCCCAAGGTGACCGGCTGTTTAATCGTGTGCATAGAACGAGCCACTCGCTTGGTAAAATCGCAACAGAGTGCAGGTATGTAATTTGCCATTGGAAGGTTTTCTGTTTCCTTTCCCTTCCACATTTTGGCTCTTGAAATCGATTTCTTCATTAGTTAAAAAAAAATATCCTAGTTTTCTGTGTACCGTTTGCCTTTTCTTGGAGTGCTGGGTTACTAGGCGTGTGTACATTGAGCCAACCATGTCTGTTCCTAGCACTGAGGCAGACCTGTGTTCGAGTCCAGCTCAGCTTATCACTCCAGACTCCTCTGACGTGATATTGCTGCTTCTGTCTAAAGTGCCCTTCTTACCCTAGCCAGTTTGGCTCAGTGGATAGAGTGTCAGCTTGTGGGACCGAAGGGTCCCAGGTTTGATTCCGGTCAAGGGCACATAACTCTTGTTGCAGGCTCCTCCTGGGCCCGGGCCCCTGATAGGGGCAAGTGCAGGAGGCAACCAATCAATGCATTTCTCTCATAATGATATTTCTCTTTTCCTCTCTCTTCCACTCTCTCTAAAAATCAATGGAAAAATATCCTCGGCTTAAAAAAAAATAAAATAAAGTGCCCTTCCCGCATTTTCTTTTCTTTTTTTTTTATTGATTTTTTTTTTTTTACAGAGAGGAAGGGAGAGGGATAGAGAGTTAGAAACACCGATGAGAGAGAAACATCAATCAGCTGCCTCCTGCACACTCCCTACTGGGCATGTGCCCGCAACTAAGGTACATGCCCTTGACCGGAATCGAACCTGGGACC
>NW_006297836.1:187221-192649 GCF_000327345.1 Myotis davidii
AAAAAAAAAAGACCGTACCCTTTTATGTAATGATGTTTACTTTGAATTTATATTAGTTCACACAAACACTCCATCCATGCTTTTGTTCCAGCCCTCTGGTCCAGTTTGAGAACCCATTGTGGCCCTCGAGTCAAAAAGTTTGCCTACCCCTGCTCTATCCACTGAGCCAAAGCAGCAAGGGCTACCCTTCCCTCATTTTCATCTGTGAAGATTCTCCACCTTGACTTTGCAGAGTTTTTCTCGGTTTGCAGGCTCTACACCGGGTTCTCCAACTATCCTTGTCAGCACGTTGAACTCCCAGGGAGTGAGAGATTGTGTCTGCATCCCTTACCCACACTTGCCCCAGGAAATCGGTCTTAATGCAAATTTTACAGAAACAGAAGGTCCAGTTGCCTGCTTTTCCTGCTGCACAAAATAGGAGCGATGAGATAGGAGTATATAAAAAATACAGAAAAGTCAGTGGCCACACCTGACTACTCTTTTGTCATTTTTCAGGCAAAGAGTATGTGGGAATTGTCCGGCTGCACAATGCTATTGAAGGGGGGACTCAGCTTGCTAGGGTAAGTGTAATTCTAGGGAGGGCATCTTTTGGTGACTTGGATCTCTGAAGCCCCTAGGCATGTGGAGACAGGTCAGCTTTCCTGGCTGGCCTCTCTCGTGCCCTTTTGAGCAAGCTGCCCATCACAGCCTGGACTGGTGACTACAGGTGGCAGGGGCACTTCCGGCCATGTCCCTTCTGAGGAGAGAGTTCCGCTTCAGCACTGAGCCATCCCTGTGTAGTTGAAGAAAGAAGCAAAAATTTGAAAGGGCATTTTAGACCTTAAATGATTGACAGGAATCTTGTGTGTTTCAGTTGTGTCCTTCCACTCCCCCAAATAATGCCCTTTGATGTTATTGGAGAGTCTATGCAATACGAGTCGTCATTTTGGTTTGTGCTTATTCTCAGGCCCTAGAAACTCTGACAGGCGCCTTATTCCAGCGCCCCCCACTTATTGCTGCAGTAAAGAGGCAACTCCGAGTGCGGACCATCTACGAGAGCAAAATGGTTGAGTATGATCCTGAAAGAAGATTAGGTGGGTCACTAGACCTTTGCAGGAGTTCAGTTAACAGGCCATGCGTGGGTAGAAATGGATTCTTGAGAATTATACTCTGTTAATTCAAAGTAGATGTCCTTAGTTTAGTACAGTGATGGCGAACCTTTTGAGCTTGGCGTGTCAGCATGGACTGTGCTAGGTCTAATGGTATTTTTAAATAACGCAAATTAAACATTTACCTAAGAGTTTTCCCAAACTAACTTGGTTCAGAAATAGACTATCAGTGGTACATGGAATTTGCTTTCCCATAACCTGGTAGTTCTGCATGTGTATAATAAACGGATCTTATTTATTTATAACCCTAACTTGACTGTGGTGCCGTGTCACATAGAAATTTTTTGATATTTGCAACCATCGTAAAACAAAGACTTACATTTTTGATATTTATCTTATATATTTAAATGCCATTTAACAATGAGAAATCAACCAAAAGTTCGCGTGTCACCTCTGACATGTGTGTCATAGGTTCGCCGTCACTAGTTTAGAACATGGTGCAGTCCTGGCCTGTGTCTGTCTTTAGTCTCTCTGGCTCAGATAGAGAATAACTCTGGGTTTCTCAACTGGTGGTGTGTTTACTCCGGAAAATGTGGGCTACTTTTGTGTGTGTGTGCATCTTAGGAATCTTTTGGGTGAGTTGTGAGGCCGGCACCTACATTCGGACGCTGTGTGTACACCTTGGTTTGTTACTGGGAGTTGGCGGTCAGATGCAGGAACTTCGGCGGATTCGTTCTGGAGTCATGAGTGAGAAGGTATACACGATCAAGGGCCTAACAGTTTTAAAGCTGGTACTTAATACAGGGTGGGGCATAAGTAGGTCTACAGTTGTGAGTAGATGAAACAGTTTATTATTTAGTAATTATTGTATTATTTTCCACACAACTATAAACCAACTTTTGCCCCACCCTGTATATTCTAGCCCCTGGTGGAACACCACCTGCTTCACAGCCTGGAAAAGGCAATTTCCAAAGTGTTGAGCTCAGTTCAGGACAGTTCCCTGTTCTGGTAATTAAACTTTGGGACATTGAAACACAGGCTAGGGGAGATGACCGGATAGAAAACGTTGTTCTATTCACTTACCTCCCAGCCTACAAAAATGCTTGCTCAGATGGAAGTACAGACAATCCTCGGGTTACGTCAAACTCAGCACATGTCGTTTCGTGGTTACATCGCCATCTCCCATTTATTTATAAAGAAATTTTTTTTACTGTTTCACTTGATATATTGCTGTGTATGTGCTCCATGTGAGTGACTATGTGCTTATGTAGGTGGGTTCCGACTTAACGGCAAAAATCGCGTTTTGTCGCGCCGTAGGAACGGATCTCTGACGTAACCTGAGGACCTACTGTGCATCAGCAGGTTAAAGGTATCCAAGAGAGACAAGGTTCTGAAGGGACCGAAGACTAATGAGCATGGATTAGCAGACAACTCGATTCATTCCGCCTTTGGAAGTTTGGTGTCTGTTGTGCTACTTGAGATACATTGACAATGACTAATTTTCACACATGGCTGCTTTTCAGGACCACATGGTGACAATGCATGACGTGCTAGATGCCCAGTGGCTGTACGATAACCACAAAGATGAGAGTTACCTGCGGCGAGTTGTTTACCCTCTGGAAAAGCTGTTGACATCTCATAAACGGCTGGTTATGAAAGACAGCGCAGTAAGTTCTGCGTTTCAAGTCCATGTTTGGACAAAACGTGACTTCACAGCTGAGATGTGGTCCATGTTCTGAAAACGTTTTCTATTTAAAGAGGTGAAACGTGACGTTAACTTAAATTCCATGGGGTTTCTGCTTTTCGTTTTGTTGTTTAGGTTGGACACTGGGTTCTTCCTTTTTTTTTAATGAAGCATTTATGCATTTATGATTAACTTTTTTATTAAATCAGAACCAAATATACTGAATTAAAGTAAAAGTTTAATGTTAGGTCTAATGGTATTTTTAAATAACGCAAATTAATTAAACATTTACCTAAGAGTTTTCCCAAACTAACTTGGTTCAAGAAATAGACTATCAGTGGTACATGGAATTTGCTTTCCCATAACCTGGTAGTTCTGCATGTGTGTAATAAATGGATCTTATTTAAATCGCTGCAATATATTTTATTGATTTTTTTACAGAGAGGAAGGGAGAGGGATAGTTAGAAACATCGATGAGAGAGAAACATCGATGAGCTGCCTCCCGCACACCCCTTACTGGGGATGTGCCCGCAACCAAGGTACATGCCCTTGACCAGAATCGAACCTGGGACCCTTGAGTCCGCAGGCCAGCGCTCTATCCACTGAGCCAAACCGGTTAGGTCGAAAAGGTTGTTTTGATGGGGATAAAAAGTTGAGACTAGAGTTTCAAAGAGAAGTTATTTCTCTTCCAAGTAGTCCAGAATTTTTAAAATAGCCTTTTTATTTCTAATAGAGAATAGCCTTTTATAAATTAAGATTGTCTTTGTGCCCAGCTTGCATAACCAAGTTTTTGTCCAACATTATGTAGTAATAAAACAATTTTCTGACTTTGAAGAACATAAATTTCTGTCTTGAGTGATTTGAGGTTTATCATTCATATTCAAAACCTGTTAAATAGAATTTTTTTAAAAATCATCACCTGATATTTTTTCCATGATTTTTTTAAAATATATTTTTATTGATTTTTTACAGAGAGGAAGAGAGAGAGATAGAGAGTTAGAAACATCGATGAGAGAGAAACATCAATCAGCTGCCTCCTGTACATCCCCCACCGGGGAAGTGCCCCACAACCCAGGTACATGCCCTTGACCGGAATCGAACCCGGGACCTTTCAGTCCGCAGGTCGACGCTCTATCCACTGAGCCAAATCGGTTTCGGCTCCATGATTTTTTTTCCTTTGAGAGTGGTGTGGAGGAAGAATGGGGAGAGAGAAATGTCGATGTGAGAGGGACACATCAATTGGTTGCCTCTCCTGCATGCGCCCTGACTGGGGCCAGAGGTCAAGTTTGCAACCGAGGTATGTACCCTTGACTGGGAATTGAACCCATGATCATTAACAGAAAAGATCTAGATAGGACAAGGCAGGTGGAGCGGGATGCATTAAGTGCCATTGAACGCAGGGAGAGGTGGCCTTAACACGTACCTGTAGGCCTATAAGTTAGCCAAAACCTGTGGGTAGTTGGTTCAATAGGTCTTGGTAATCTTGCTTGCAAGTTACTCCAGGAACCTGTCACTACCCAAATCTCCCAGTAGATCTAATAGGTCTCCTAGTTCTGTTAAGGTTTTCTCATTAAAGGAGCAGAAGAGCAATTAAGGGAAACTAAGGCTAGGCATTGATTTAAAATGAAAACATCCTTAAGTTCCACAGAAATAGAGGAGTTGCTGTTTAAAGTCCTAGTGTGTGGTGAGTGGTTGTTATTCAGAGTCTCTACATGCTCATTGCAGATAATGACTATCCTTGGCCCCATTTCACATGTGGGGAGATGCCCACGGGCCCCCTCCCCTTTGGCTCTGGTGTGGGGTGAAGGCAGTGGCTCTCAGGGGTGATGTCATCCTTGTAGGTGAACGCAATCTGCTATGGGGCCAAGATCATGCTTCCAGGTGTGCTGCGATATGAGGACGGCATTGAAGTCAACCAGGAGATCGTGGTCATCACCACCAAAGGGGAAGCTATCTGCATAGGTAAGGGGAAGCTCTCCCTCCACCACCATCCTAGCCAGGCTCCCGAAGAGCAGGTCCTCAGATCCTGGTCCCTCGGTTTGATCTCACTGTATTGCCAAGGGTCTGTAGGTGTGGTCCCAGCAAAGGGCAGACAGACACAAGCGAGGAGGAGGTAGATGGGGTTTCCCTTATCCCTCTGGCTGCTATTAGAGGCCATGTCTCAGCAGCTTGGTTCTCTAATGAGAAGAGGGGACATCCTGAGGAACGGGAATAAGTATCTGTGGTTATCAATGAAGAGCCTTTATTCCACTTCTTGTCTATATGTCCATATGTATATCTTTAGCGAAGGAACCTCAAGGCAGTAGAGCTTTTATTTTTTTAAATATATTTTATTGATTTTTCACAGAGAGGAAGGGAGAGGGATAGAGAGTTAAAAACATCGATGAGAGAGAAACATCGATCAGCTGCCTCCTCCTGCACACCTCCCCACTTGGGATGTGTCCGCAACCAAGGTACATGCCCTTGACCGGAATCAAACCCGGGACCCTTGAGTCCGAAGGCCGATGCTCTATCCACTGAGCCAAGCCGGTTAGGGCTTTTATTTTTTTTTTATGTCTTATTTTATTTTATTGATTTTCCACAGAGAGGAAAGGAGAGAGATAGAGAGCTAGAAACATCTAAGAGAAACATCGATCAGCTGCCTTCTGCACACCCC
>NW_006297836.1:192776-199473 GCF_000327345.1 Myotis davidii
AGAGAGGAAGGGAGAAGGATAGAGAGTTAGAAACATCGATGAGAGAGAAACATCCATCAGCTGCCTCCTGCACACTCCCCACTGGGAATGTGCCCGCAACCAAGGTACATGCCCTTGACCGGAATCTCTACCCCGGCCCTTGAGTCCGAAGGCCGATGCTCTATCCACTGAGCCAAACCGGGTAGGGCGGCAGTAGAGCTTTTAAAAAGTGTAAAACTGGAATTCGGGCTTAGCAAGTGTTGTGTCTTGCCCCTTTAAATCAGTGTGTGTGTGTGTGTGTGTGTGTTGTGACCTCCTGGTTCCTAGGTCGATGCTCGACCGCTGAGCCACACTGGCTGAACTTTAATCATTCTTTTCTGTCTTTAAACACCTGCAGCTATTGCATTAATGACCACAGCAGTGATCTCTACCTGCGACCATGGGATAGTAGCCAAGATCAAGAGAGTGATCATGGAAAGAGACACTTACCCTCGGAAGTGGGGTTTAGGTCCAAAGGTAATTGGGACCAGTCATGTGCCCTCCCGGGTTACTAGGTTCAGCGTTGTTGAGCACTTGGGCAGCTCTTGATGTGACCCCACCGCCACAGCCTTACCCTGTGCTGGGCTCTGGGCGAGTCAATGGTGAGTAGGAACTGGCCCGCCTCAGACCTTAGAGATTTCAGTCTGATGGGAGGAAGTAGATGGGCATCACTCAGATAGAATCGTGAATTTTAGCCAAGGTGAGGGTTTCTCAAGGAGCCTGGCACCTCAGGAGTCTGCAATGAGGGGATCTGGGTAAGGGAGCTTCACTTGAGCCCTGCCAGTGTGAAGGATTAGATGGTGATGAGGTGGTGAAATGGGGAAAAGTCCAGCGTAGCTGGAATACTATGTGCAAAGGCCCTGTGCCACATAATGACACTGCAGAGGCTCTCACTAAGGCTGTAAGCTCCATGACCTTTACCAATTCCCATGTTTGTGCTTATCAAAGAGAATGGGTGGGGGTTTTTTTGTTTGTTTATTTGTTTGGCTTTTCTTAATCCTCACCTAAGGCTATTTAGAGATTGGGAGTGAGTGGGGGTGGTCGGGGAGAAACAGATGTGAGAGACACATCTATTGGTTACCTCCCACACACACCCTGACCGGGGCTAGGGTCTCGAACCTGAGACCTGTTGGTGCATTGGCTGATGCTCTAACCATTGTGACACACTGGCCAGGGCAAGAATGGGTGAATTCTGAGTGCTCTATATAGGAGCTTGGGGCCCAGGTGAGAGTACACCAGGGAGAAACCTGATTTGGGCCATGTGCATGCAGTCAGCCTGCTGTATGTGTTGACGCCATCCTGACGTTGAAATCCTGATGTCCACCAGGCCAGTCAGAAGAAGCTGATGATCAAGCAGGGCCTTCTGGACAAGCACGGCAAGGCCACAGCCAGCACGCCCACCACCTGGACAGAGGAGTATGTTGACTACAGGTGAGGGCAGGATGCTGTGGAGACCCAGTGCATGCAGACTGCATGCTTGCCTGCGTGCAGGAGTTGACACTACACTGGATGGCAGTGGCAGTGGGGACAGGAGGATGTGGAACTCGGAGGGGCGGCCGCAGCATGCCCGGCCACCTGGACAAGCACATCAACTGCACATGAGGCCAGGAGGTCATGGGGCCCAGCTGTGGGCAGGGGGCAGGATTTGTTGGGGGAAGGGTGGTAAATGGGGCCTTGGCGGTAGATTTGTTGGGGCAGGGAGGTTGCTGCAGCAGACAGTTATCCCTTTCTAGTCTGGCATGTGGGACTTTAGAGGGAGTCAGTCTGCAACAGTAAGTGGTGAGTTGCTTTGTCCAGCGTCAGTACTTTGATGGTGGCTTTAGACTTGCCAGATAATTCTGATTGGCTGCAGATGAAGCAGTCCCTCCCCAGAAAGTTACTTACCAAATCTAACCCCTGGCTCCCCTCTCCTTTCAGTGATGCCGTGAAGACAGAGGCGGTTGCTTCACCAATAAAGGCCGTAAAGGTACGGGGCGTGTGGTGATTCGTTTGGAATGCACTTCGGGAGATGGTTCTGTGTGGCTTATCCTGGTGACTGCAGTCCAGCCATATATCCTGGCTCAGTCTGGCAGGGCCTTCCGCCCCGTAGGTGCGTGGTGCACAGAGAGATGACATGTTGTGCCCCAGGGTACTACTCATTGGGGCTCTGTAGGTGCCAAATCACATTCCTGTTGTGTCTGCTGGGAGACATGGGGACTCAGGAATCAGACTGGTCTCATCTTCCACCTCAGCTCAGGCAGCACTGAAACTGGGGGGTGCGTGTTATTCTGGCCCCGACCCTGGGTCAAGTGATGGCACACGTGTGTTGAAATTGGAAGCTGTAACACTTGGAGTTGTGTGGGACTCAGCGGGAGCAATGCCACCCGCGAGCTATCTGCAGACAGCACCAGTTCATGTTTCAAAGTGGCAGCTTGGCTTCCCAGGGTTGGGGACCACTGGCATGACAGCACAGAAAGACGGGTGGCAGAGTGACTTGGAGCAAGCTGTCTAGAGGAGCTTTTCCTGCCTTGCTTGTCACCTTTGAGGACTCAAGGGGCACCCCTAGGGGACATGGAGTTCCAACTTATAATCCTAGTGAGGTTGGCCTCCAGGAAAACGGGCTTCCTGCTCTTTGTGGATGAGACGGTCTCTGAATCCTTGGTAAACTTCAGGACCCTCCTGGGTACCCAGTAAGGATCTCTTCTTACCTTTTCACTTCCTGAACCTTTCTCATCCATTTTTGCCTAAGATCTAACATTTGGGCAATTGTCTCCTCAGCGGAGTCGAGAGAGTGAAAGTGATGAGACTTCGCCAGAGCCAGAATCTCCAGAGCCGGTCAAGGAGAAGGAGAGGGAGAAGGAGAAGAAAAAGAAGAAGAAGGAGAAGAAGGCCAAAGCCGCCGCGGAGGATGCGGGCGAGGTGGCAGATGGGGTGTGTATAGCCATGCCCCGGATCCTTAGCTCGCTTAGTCCTCAGGTGCGGGGTTGCTTGAATTGCCCAGTTGGTGCCAGTTTGGTTGCCTGGAGAGCTGTGCCGTATTACTGGAGTGCCTTTTCCCCCCTCTATCCCCGCAGGATCGTACAGAGACAGACCCTGGCATTTTATATTTTTAATATATTTCTATTGATTTCAGAGAGGGAGGGGGAGAGAAATAGAAACATCAATGATGAGAGAGAATCATCAATCAGCTGCCTCCTGCACACTCCCCAGTGGGGATCGAGCCCGCAACCGGAGCATGTGCCCTGACTGGGAATTGAACCGCAACCTCCTGGTTCACAGGTTAACATTCCACCCTGAGCCACTGTGGTCGGGCAGGCCCTGGCATTGTATAGTAACTGCTCATAGTTAGAATTCTGTGAATGGCAGGTGGTAGGGCATGTAGCTTGAGAATCTGAATGCTCCTGTTTGGAAAAGTGGGCCACGGGGACGCCACTGGCAAGCTCAGGACTTTGTTATGTTCAAAAATGATTGAACCCTGCGTATCCTGACAGCTCCTGAAAAGGCCTACTTGCCTGCGTGGAGCGTCTCCGATTTCCTTTTGGGAGAGTGACAGTTATTCTGTTAACAGGTTCTGTAAGCTTTCTTTTCTCTCTCCCAGGACAGTGATACCACCAAAAAGAAGAAGAAGAAGAAGAAAATCAAAATGGAAGTCGTTTCTGACTAGTGGAGATCACTTTAAGCACTGTGCCCAGCTGGGAGGAGAAATTAAAGCCTTATTGAGAAAACATAGTTCCTTCTGTTCTTAAAGGGTGAGAGCTGAGGCACATTTTAGCTGCTAGCCGAGACCTGAGTGATGTTACCTGGTGTGGTCATCCCATCTTGTCCTGTTTTAAGGATATGGGTGCAGGAGGCAGATTGGATACCACCCACTTCTCTCCTTGGGGGTAGTGGGGAAGCCTCGCCTTCAGACCCTGCACTGCCTGGTAACCAGCACAGCTGTTTCCTGACAGCTGTTCTAACTCCATCCTCCTTTACTCATTTGCTTCTGCCACTCCCCCATGCCCTTCTGTTAAAAAAGTTGATAGCAATCGCACAGTGAAATGGTGTAGAGCACGTAAAAGAATAGGACAACCATGTTTGCTGGGGTAAATCTCCAGCGTGTTATGAGGACAGTGGGCTAGGCTGGTGTCAGCGCCACCTTTGTTATTCCATCGGCTGGCAAGGACTCCTGGTCTTCCACCTTTCTAGCTATTCGTATCCCCCTGGCCTAGCAGTTGGTGCACTTCAGCTTGGGTACAGCCTCATGTACCTCGGTCCATCTGACTACTTGTGTTTGTGACAAAATCCAAAATGTATTCTCTTGTTTCTACCCTCTTTCTTTCGAAGGATGCAATCGGTCCTTGCTGGGAGAAGGTGGTTGTAATTTTTACTTATTAAAGTTTGCTTACTATGTTTTTTTTAAAGTATTCCTGTTGGGTTTTCTAATTGATGGTGGTCTCAAACTAGCAGAACAAAAAAATATAAAGTACTTTGATTAAAAATCAGGGGGCCTTTATGTCATACTTGAAATTTGATGCTAATTATGTAATGTGCCTGGCAGAGGGTGTGTGTGTCTGAATGGGTGGGGGGCGCCTGCGAAAGGCCTGAGGAAGCATGAAAGAGCCAGATTAAAAAAACATTTTTATTGATTTCAGAGAGGGAGAGAGAGACATCAATGATGAGAGAATCCTTGATCTGCTGCCTCCTGCACACCCCACACAGGATCGAGCCAGCAACCTGGGCCTGTGCCCTGACCAGAAATTGAATCATGACCTCCTGGCTTAGTAGGTTGATGATCAACCACTGAGCCACATGGGCCAGCCAAAGAGCCAGATCTTGTCAGGCCTTCAATTATCTAAATACTTAGTGCTCCAACTCAGTGGTGTGGGGACCAGTGAGTGGCAAAAACCTCGGGGGGCGGGGGGTGATGGGTGAATGTTCAGGAATATCAAGGGCTTGGTGAAGTCTAGGATTGGTTCCAATTTGGTACCAAAACCCATGAAACAATATGGGAGCTGAGGGAGGCCCCGTGCAAGGGAAGGCGCCATGGCTCTCCTGTAAGTCATGTTGACTGAACCCAAGGAGTAGGCACAGCCTTACCTTGGGGGCATTTCTGACCAAAAGGTGAGAATGCCTTCAGCTCAACTCTTCAAAGCCTAGGTGCTGGGAATGGGTTTTTATTGTGTAAATTCAGTCAAGCACCTGGAATACCTCCCTTATCTTGAGTTTTGGTGAAACCTGATATTTTGGGGAATTTGGGCTATAGGGTCTCTGCCTCTCCGCCAGAAGAGAACTTAGCCCACCCAGACCCAGCTTCTCCCTCTATTTCTGTGTCTTTTCATTTCTCTAATCCCCAAAGCGCCTCCTACTTAAAAGAACCGGTCCCCCCCCCCATATTGGACATGAGGAAGGGAGCCCCCTGACATAGGGAGCAGTCTCCAGATGCAGCAAGGACCCCCTACTAAGCCCAGAGGCTGCCGCCCCCCCCTCCCCCGCATGTGACCAGAATGTAAGCCTCCAAGTATTAGGAAACTAAATGCCTGCCAGGGATGGGTTCAGGGTCAAGTCCTGTGTGGACACTAGGCTTGGGATGGGGTAGGGGTTTTTCTAGGGCATGTGCTTGTAATCCTAGTAGTTGCTCATTCCAGCTCTTGAGAGTTTAATCTGGGCAGCCAGTCATGTGGGTGCTCTAAAACCATGTCTTGTGGCCTAGCCGGTTTGGTTCAGTGGACTGTGTGTCGGCCTGTGGACTGAAGGGTCCCAGGTTTGATCAGGCACATGCCCAGGTTGTGAGCTTGATCCCCAGTAGGGGGCATGCAGGAGGCAGCCAATCAATGATTCTCTCATTGATGTTTCTCCCTTTCCTTCTCTGAAGTTAAGACAAATATATTAAAAAAGAAAGCCATGGCTTTGAATAAAGAGAAAGAAAAGGAGTGACTTGGGAAAAATGGTAAGATTTAGTAGACATGATATAGGCAAGGTTGGTGTCAGCAGATGCAAAAATGTTTGCTTATCTCCCCGTGCAGCAAAACTGGACAATCTTACACCAATGCTCTCAGAGTGCTTTTTATGTGTTGCATGTGTACATGTATACATGCCTGCCTCAGTGCACCAATTTGTGCCCTGCCCAGCACATGCACACCCTATCCCCCAAATAGGAGGTAGGATAATTCTGACCCTTAAGATTGTTCAGGTGGCTTAGTGGTTGAGTGTTGACCTATGAACCAGGAAGGTTGGTTCCTGGTCAGGGCACATGCCCGGGTTAAGGGCTCTATCCCCAGTGTGGGGCGTGCAGGAGGCAGCTGATAAATGATAAACTTTTTATTAATTTTTACAGTGAGGAAGGGAGAGGGATAGGGAGTTAGCAACATCGATGAGAAACTGCCTCCTGCATGCCCCCTATTGGGGATTGAGCCCACAACCAAGGTACATGCCCTTGCCCAGAATCGAACCCGGGACCCTTCTTCAATCCGCGGGCGGATGCTCTGTCCAACGAGCCAAACTGGTTAGGGCTCATCATTGATGTTTCTATCTCCCTCTCTTCCTTTCCGAAATATATATTTTTATAAAGGACTGCTCGACACTTGAGGGAGGCATCTGGTGGCGATGCCATCCTCCAGGACAGTGGTCCTCAACCTTCCTAATGCCGCGACCCTTTAATACAGTTCTTCATGTTGTGGTGACCCCCAATTTCATTGTTACAGATTGAACATAATTACAG
>NW_006297836.1:199548-202113 GCF_000327345.1 Myotis davidii
CGGCCTTCGTACTGAAGAGTCCCGGGTTCGATTCCGGTCAGGGGCATGTTCCTTGGTTGCGGGCACATCCCCAGTAGAGGGTGTGCAGGAGGCAGCTGATCGATGTTCCTAACTCTCTATCCCTCTCCCTTCCTCTCTGTAAAAAAATAATATATATATATATTTTTAAAAAAACAACCCAGAGAGTTACAAGGTCATTGGCATTTTAACAGTAATTTCTTTATTGCTGTTGAGGGTTTTCCTAGAGCAGACATCCTATTGCAGAGCTGTTTCATTTTGGCATTTTAGAAAGGCAGTAAAAAAAATGCTTTCTTCATAGTAAAGACGTGATTAAAGGTGAAGGAGCGTAGGCTTGAGAGGGACAGGGTCCAGGCTTTTCCTCGCTGTGAGCACCATCTTTGATTAGCATTTGCATTTGGGTCGTGCATCTGCCCCAATTTCCAGAGATTCTTTTGAAATCAATGGGGCCACATGCAGCAGGAAAACCAGAGCCGAGCCCTTGAGCTTGAGTAAGACTGCCACCCACTGGCCTAATTAGGATAGTTGCATAGAGCTGGAAGCGGACACAAAACTAGCTGGAGCGACCCTGTTTGTCTTAAAGCAAGGGGAGTGGAGTTCCAAATACTGGATAGAGTATATGGTAGCCCCATTTCTGCAAGCCTAGTAAACCCAGGAGACAGGCACCCACTGTGGAGATCTGCACGCTTGGTCAAAGGCTTCTTGCAGTTTCTTAAGGATTTCATCAACGCCATTATTGACGAGCGAGAGGTCAAAGTAGTGCGCGTACTGGCTGCGGATGGCCTCCGAGTCCTTCTGCAGCTGCTGCAGGGCTTCCGTCTGCAAAGGAAAGAGAAGTAGCCACTGATGAAGCAGGTGCAGCACGCCCAGCCAGAGGGGCTAGTGACAACTTTTTAAAAGTAGTTGTTTGCCGAAACCGGTTTGGCTCAGTGGATAGAGCGTCAGCCTGCGGACTGGGGGGTCCCGGGTTCGATTCCGGTCAAGGGCATGTGCCTTGGTTGCGGGCACATCCCCAGTGGGGAGTGTGCGGGAGGCAGCTGATCGATGTTTCTCTCTCATCGATGTTTCTGGCTCTCTATCTCTCTCCCTTCCTCTCTGTAAAAAATCAATAAAAGTATATATATAAAAAAAGTAGTTGTTTATTTTTTATTTCAGAGAAGAAGGGAGAAGGGGAGAGATAGAAACATTAATGATGAGAATCACTGATTGCCTTCTGCACAACCCGGGCCTGTGCCCTGACCGGGAATTGAACCATGACCTCCTGGTTCATTGGTCGACGCTCAACCACTGAGCCACGCTGGTGGGGCTAGTGACAGCTTTTAAGCGGGTGTTGACTGTTGTGACCATTGCCTGGCTTCCAGTCACCTGCTTAGAGACAAATTCTGAAGACTTTGAGACTGTTGGAAGGGCATAGAGAGGCAATCAATTACGAACAATTATCAGAGGATCTCAAACTAACCCTCAAGCTAATTGGAGCTCTCTGGAAGAACAATAGCTATCTCCCAGCTCTTGCCCTTGAACATGGACAGCCATTTCAGCAACCACCAGAGGTGCAATCGCAGGACAGGGCAAGTGCAACTTAGAACCCTGGGCCTCTTTCTAGGCCCCAAAACCAAGTGGCCATGAAGACTGATAATTTAACTTTGTAAAAGTAAAAATGGTTCTGCAGCAATAAACACCAAAAGATGCCAAATTGGAGGGAAAAAAACCTTGCAACTGATACCATGAAGGGCTAATTACTCTAATACAGAGTTCCTAGAAATCACTAAGAGAAAGGCCAATAACCCAACAGAACAATAAGCTAAGTGTTAACAGAAAAGACAAAATAGCCCGGCTGGCATGGCTGAGTGGTTGAGTGTCAACCTATGAACCAGGAGGTCACGGTTTGATTCCCGATCAGGGCACATGCCCCAGTTGTGAGGTCAATCCCCAGTAGGGGGCGTGCAGGAGGTGGAAGATTGATGATTCTCTCTCATCGATGTTTCTATCCCTCTCTCTCCCTTTCTCTGAGATCAATAAAAACATATTTTTAAAAAGACAATACAGCCCTAACCGGTTTGGCTCAGTGGATAGAGTGTTGGCCTATGGACTGATAATTACTCAGTGGATAGAGTGTTGGCCTATGGTCCCAGGTTCGATTCCGGTCAAGGGCAGGTACCTTGGTTGTGGGCACATCCCCAGTAGGGGGTGAGCAGGAGGCAGCTGATCAATGTTTCTCTCTCATCGATGTTTCTCTTCCTCTCCCTTCCTCTCTGTAAAAAATCAATAAAATGTATTAAAAAAAAGACAATACAAATGGGCGTAGCTGGTTTGGCTCAGTGGATAGAGCGTCAGCCTGCAGACTGAAAGGTCCTGGGTTCGATTCCAATCAAGGGCACATGCCCGGGTTGTGGGCTCGATCCCCAGTGAGGAGGAAGTGGGGGGCAGCCAATCAATGATTCTCATCATTGAAGTTTCTATCTCACTCTCCCTCTCCCTTCCTCTCTGAAATCAATAAAAATATATATTAAAAAAAAAAAGTGCAGGGGATGGATGGATGCTCTCTCC
>NW_006297836.1:202226-202553 GCF_000327345.1 Myotis davidii
TGGGGGCCGGGCAGCCTGGGGGGGATGGGCCGATTGGGCCAGATCAGGCTGGTTGGCTGCCATAGTGCATGTCATAGCCACAGGTTGTTCTGGTCATTCCACTGTTCCGGTGGCTGGATATATATATATATATATATATACACACACAAATGGCCCTTAAGAGTCTAACATGATAATTACTTACAGTACAAGATAAAAGTATGAGATGCCATTTTCCCCTCTATTAAATTGGTCAAAAATGAAAGTTTGGAAAACATGATCCTGGCACAGGGAAGCAAGCGCTCTCCCAGATAATCATCTCTGAATTCCCACTTCCCAAAGCATGCA
>NW_006297836.1:202776-204264 GCF_000327345.1 Myotis davidii
TATTTGCACACACATGCAATGCCATATGTACAGAGCCATTGGTGCCACATTATTTACAATAGCCCAAGGTTTAAAACAACTCAAATAGCCTGGCTGACATGGCTCAGTGGTTGAGCGTCGACCTATGAACTAGGAGGTCATGGTTTGATTCCCTATCAGGGCACATGCCTGGGTAGGGGGCATGTGGGAGGCAGCCGATCAATGATTCTCTCTCATCATTAATGTTTCTATGTCCCTCTCCCTCTCCCTTCCTCTATGATATAAACAGATATTTTTAAAAAAGAGAGAGTTAACCCCTCCCCCTGTACAACCCCCTCCTTCCCACCTGAGTGCCCTGGTCAGTAGGTGCGATAAACACAATGAAAGGTGAAAGTTCTGCTGTCCGGACAATCTTGAGAGTCTAGAAAAGAGGAAGGGGAAAGAAGAAAAGAGTTAACTTAGTCAGTTGTCCCGATGCATCTCTGGGCGTCACCAAGCCCAGTCCTATTTCCATCGCTTCCTATCCTACTGTTCTTCCAGATGACCCCGCTGAGAGTATATGAAGCAAATATGAGCTCCCCAAACATGCCCCCCAGCATTACTCCTCAGCATCCCCTCCCCACGGGCCTGCCTTTCTGCGCCGACCCACCTGCGGCTCGATGTCCAGGATGGCAATCTTGTTCCGCTCATGGATCCGGTGCACTGTGTCGAACTTGGTGCCAAACATGTTGCCCTGGTAGCTACCGAACTCCAAGAACTCGTTGGCAGAGATGCTCCTGCTCATCTCCTCCGTGGAGATGAAGTGGTACTCCTTCCCGTCCTCCTCATTCTTCTTGGGCAGCCGTGTTGTATCTGTGCACAAGAAACCCCAGCCCCTGACAAACTCGGGGTCCTTGCCATGGACCACGGTGTCTGTACCGAAACGCTAGCTGCCTGTGGTGCAGAGAGCTGATAGGGGGTTTTCTCCCACGGGATCCTTAAGGGCTGACGATAGGAGATGGTGCAGATCAGGAAATCCCCCATCCACCCAGAACATGTTTAACCCTCAGGAGGCAAAGCCCAACATAAAAAATTTCTATCAGCCCAGCTGGCGTGGCCCAGCAGTTAAGCATTGACCTAGGAACCAGGAGGTCACGGTTTGATTCCCGGTCAGGGCACTTGCCCGGGTTGCAGGCTCGATCCCCAGTGTGGGGCGTGCAGGAGGCAGCCAGTCAATGATTCGCTCTCATCATTGATGTTTCTATCTCTCCCTCTCCCTTCCTCTCTCTGAAAGCAATGAAAACATATCTTTAAAAAGGAAGAAAGAGAAAGAAAGAAAGAAAGAAAGAGAAATACACACAAAAAATTTTAAATTTAATTACTCTTAAATGGTGGTATTTTTTAACCAATTCCTTTTTTATCTTCTTTTGATATTTGTGCCTTTTCTGCATTTTACAAAAATGATCAAATGTTATGCCTATAATAGAAAAGTTACAAAGAAAGAGCAAATGATGAACAACATTTTTATAT
>NW_006297836.1:204437-207147 GCF_000327345.1 Myotis davidii
AGCCTGCGGACTGAAGGGTCCCAGGTTCGATTCCGGTCAAGGGCATGTACCTGGGTTGCGGGCACATCCCCAGTAGGAGATGTGCAGGAGGCGCCTGATCAATGTTTCTCTCTCATCGATGTTTCTAACTCACTATCCCTCTCCCTTCCTCTCTGTAAAAAATCAATAAAATATATTTAAAAAAAAGAAAAAGAAAAAGAAAACACAGTTATATTAGTTGGAATGATTACAGGTTCAAATCTGTATCTTGTCTAAATTGTGTTTTGTTTTTATAATGAAACATTTCAAATAAAATCACCAAAAAAACCCAAAAAGGACCACTACGGTATCCTGGATGGAGAGTGCTCTCACTTGCCCTCCAAGGCCCCCAGAGCTACTTACACGGGGCTGGGTACTCAAACTTCTCCGGGTTCTGGCTGAGCAGGGCGTTCTTAATATGGCTGCGACCCACCCCACTGGCTCCTGGAGAAGAGGAGAGAGAATTCAGGTTGCTGATTTTCATGAAGCCTTCCATTTCTTTCCCCAGAGAGAAAGGAGGGGATGGTAGTAGGAATAGGACATGGTTTCCCTCTCTCAGGGCCTGGAATCGCCAACAGGTGAAAGTGAGTTGGCACAGTCTCTGGGCTGGGGTCAGGTGCAAGCGTTCCTTTAGCACAGGGGTGGGGAACGTCTGGCCCTTGGGCCATATAAGGCCCGTGAAATCATTTGGCCTGGCCCTGCCAAAGCATTAGGGGTGAGTTAATTAAATGTTTGACCAAAGGGGTCCCAAGCGGTCCCAGACTGCAAGAAGGCACAGGCTGAGCTGAAGGACCCCCTCCCCCAGTGCACGAATGTCGTGTACCAGGCCTCTAGTGATGTTATAAATAGCCAAATGGCCCTTTGCAGAAAAAAGGTTCCCCACCCCTGCTTTAGGTGCAGGGGGATTTGGGGCTCCAGGCCCTTGTGTCCCAGTTGGGGAAGGAGGCTCTTTCTAAGGGCTGAGGGTCAGGACTCAGAGCATAACTGTTACTTCCACAGAGGAGCCAGCTAACATATGGGGGCTTCTGTTTTCTAAGGACAGCTTTACGGAGCTCTCCCAAATGAATAGTGTTGAATTTAAGCTGGTGTTTTCACTGGAAATTTCACCAAAACCTAATCCAGATCTTCTAACCAACTAATGTTTAATTCTGAAGACAGGGAGGTGAGCCACCTTCCAGTGCCAAGGCCCACATACCTGGGTTTGGAGCAAGGACTCATTTCATTTCAAGGCCAGAGCTCATGTGATGACTAAAGAGCTTATGTTACTAACAAAGCACTCTAACACATATACTTAAAAAAGCAGCACAGGACTGCCCTCACTGGTTTGGCTCAGTGATTAGAGTGTCGGCCCTTGGACCAAAGAGCCGTTGGTTCGATTCCCAGTCAAGGATATGTGCCTGGGTTGCAGGTTCAATTCTTGGCCCCAGTTGGAGGGAGTGGTGTGGGAGGCAGCCAATTAATGGATGTGTCTCTCTCACATCGATGTTGCTCTCCCCCCGCCCACCTCTTCCAACTCATCCCCCACTTCCACTCTCTCTAAAAAATCAATGGAGCCCTAGCTGGTTTGGCTCAGAAGATAGAGCCTGTGGACTGAAGGGTCCCAGGTTCGATTCCGGTCAAGGGCACATGCCCAGGTTTTGGGCTCATTCCCCAGTAGGGGGTGTGCAGGAGGCAGCTGACCAATGATTCTCTCTCATCATTGATGTTTCTATCTCTCTCTCCCTTCCTCTCTGAAATCAATAAAAATATATTTTTTAAAAGAATCAATGGAAAAAATATCCTCAGGTGAGGATTAACAAACAGACAAAAGGCTCAGGACTGGAACACCTCTACGGTCAGTCAGATGAACAAAGAGCAAAACCCAGGTTAGGACGGGCCAGCCCCAAACCCTATCTAATGGAATTAGTTACAGCTCAGCTGGCATGGTTGAGCATCAACCCATGAACCAGGCGGTCACTGGTTCGATTCCTGGTCAGGGCACATGCCCAGGGTTGCGGGCTTGATTGCCAATAGGGGGCGTGCAGGAGGCAGGTGATCGATGTCTCACAGATGTTTCTATCTCTCTATCCCTCTCCTTTCCTGTCTCTCTAAACATCAATAAAAACACATTAAAAAAAAGAATTAGTGGCAGGAAAACTCGTAAGGTGAACCCAATGAGGTAAGAACTCAGAAAATTCCTTATATCTGTCCTATATGGAGAACCCAACAGACCTTCCTCCTATTCTTTTCTTCTTTTCCTCGCTGTCTTTTTTGTTGGAAGGATTGGACACTACAGGCAGGAAAACAAGGTCAGAAAGGTCCTGTAACGAGCAAAGCAACAGGAGGGGCAAGAAGGAGGTACCGATCAGCACCAGGGTCTTCCTTTTGAACGCAGGGAGCCGAACCACTTCCTCGTAGGAGACGACATCCAACTGGTCAAAAACTAGAGACAAAGGAAACCAAGCAAAGTTCATTTCCAGAGCCCAGGAGAAAGCGCGCCAGGCGGCTTCCCTGCCTGTGACTCTCCTGACTCTTCCCATCTTTATCCAGAGCAGGATGGAGGCGTTTAATAAGTGCTACCTCAATGCCCTAGCCCCGTGGTCGGCAAACTGCGGCTCTGTGGCCCCTTGAGTGTGGCTCTTCCACAAAATACCACGTGCGGGCGCGCAGTACAGTGCGATTGAAACTTCGTGGCCCATGTGCAGAAGTCGGT
>NW_006297836.1:207466-217687 GCF_000327345.1 Myotis davidii
CTATAGCTCTTGAGATCTCTAATTTCTGTATTGGGATATTCTTTGTACTTTATTTTATGGAGCGTATTAATATATAAGACTTGGCTATTGAGGATGGATCTCCAAACCATGGCATCACACCACTGAGTTAGTACATTGTTTCCAAGTCTCAACAAGAATACCTCATCATGAGGGAGTTCCAGGTACATTTCAAGTATGTTGTTGAATCTGTTCCCAGATAAAACTAATTGTAAATCTGAGCCCTCAAGCAAAATATTAAGCTATTAGTGTTTTTTAAATAGTAAAACAATATAGATGATGTATGATAGAATTGTGCATCTGAAACCTACATAATTTTATTAACCACTGTCACCCCAATAATTCAATTTTAAAAATTCCTTTAAAAAAAAAACATGGCCAATTTTGCTCAGTGGATAGAGCCTCAGCCTGTGGACAGAAAGGTCTTGGGTTTGATTCCCGTCAAGGGGCACGTATTTGGTCGCAGGCTTCTCCCCAGCCTGGGCCCGGTTTGGCTTGGGCAGGAGGCAACCAATCGATGTGTTTCTCTCGCATCGATATTTCTCTCTTTTCCTCTCTCTGCCACTCTCTCTAAAAATCAATGGAAAAATATCTTCAGGTGAGGATTTAAAATAAAGAATTAAAAATAAAGTGGATGTACCATTAAAAAAATAAAAAAGTGCTAATTATTCATTTGTTATCTACAATCTGCCTGAAAATCCGGTTATAATTTTAGTATATTCCCAACCATGGTAGGTTAAAAAACGAAGCCAGAATGAGATCTCAGGAAGACAAGCTATGCTCCGGGGGTGCCCAGCCCCTCCGGTTGGGGAAGCTGATGGGAATGGCACACTGAGAAGGGTCTGGAAGGCTGTTCAGTTGGTGACCTGAGGGGTGAGGGTGATGAGTAGGTGTGAAAAGGCCACTGACCTTCCTTAATATGGGGTGCCCCCCAAATGTATGCACACGCTGTGAATAATTATAAAGGCAGTGTTTATTAAAATACATTCCATTTTCAACACTGAGCTATCGGCTGTGAAAGTGTGGATACGTTTTTTTGGGACATGCTGTATGTACTGGCATTGCCTCAGAGAGCTTGGGGAGATGAATGTAATAAAAGAAAAGCAGAAGAGCCCTAGCTGGTTTGGCTCAGTGGACAGAGCATCGGCCTGCAGACTGAAGGGTCCTGAGTTTTATTCTGGTCAAGGGCATCTTCCTCATTTACACATGAAAAAATAAACAAAATTGAAACAAACTCATAGATACATAGAGAACAGACTGATGGTTGCTAGCGGGGAGAGGAATTGAGGGACTGTGTGAAAGAGGTAAAGGGATTAAGGTATAAATTGGGCCCTGGCTGGTGTGGCTCAGTTGGTTGGGCATCATCCCATGCACCACAAGGTTTCTGGTTCCATTCCCAGTCAGGGCACATGCCCGGGTTATCCCCAGTGGGGGTGTGCAGGAGGCAGCCAATCAATGATTCTCTCTTATCATTGATGCTTCTCTCTCACTCTCCCTCTCCCTTCCTCTCTGAAATCAATAAAAATATATTTTAAAAAAAGAAATAGTAAGAAAAGCAGAAGATGCCCTGGCTGGTTTCTCAATGGTTAGAGCACCGGCCTGTGGACGTAAGGGTCGTGAGTTTGATTCCTGGTCAAGAGCACATACCTTGGTTGTGGGTCTGATCCTCAGCCCCAGTTGTTCAGGAGGCAACCCATCAATGTCTCTCTCCCCACCCCGCCTCCTCTCTCCCTTCTACTCTGTCTGAAAATCAATGAAAAAAAAAATTCTCGGATGAGGATTAAAAAAAAAAAGCAGAAGAAATGGCATGCTTTTGGCATCACGTATGTTGCACTGAGCACCACGCCCCCTGCCCTTTGCCAGGAGCCCGCAGAGAGGAGCCCAGGAAGTTCAAGGACACTCACTTGCGCTGTGCTTGGCCAGGTACTTGTCTTTGTACTTCTTCTTCTTCCCGAAGGGACTGCAGCTCGGGGCTTCGCTTGGAGCAGACTGAGCCATACTCGCCACCCTCCTGGTAGGAAAGATGACCAAGGGTGTCAGCGGAGGCCCGTGGGAAAGCCCCAGGCTCGCTCCCTGGGTTGTGACAGAGCTGAGTGACGCCCTTCCCCGTCTCGCAAAACCTCCAGAGTGATCTGCCTTCTTCCTTCCCTTGGCATTTGCCCAAAACCTTCATGTTGTTCTTGAACCTCTCTCTCATACCCTCTGCCAGCTGCTCATTCTCTGTGAGTCTCTAACACTCATCCTCTCTCTCTCAGCCCCTCTCTTTTTATTTATTTTATTTTTTAATGTATTTTTATTGATTTCAGAGAGGAAGGGAGAGGGAGAGAGAAAGAGAAACATCAATGATGAGAGAGACCCATCATCTGGCATGAGCCCTGACTAGGAATCGAACCGTGACCTCCTGGTTCATAGGTCGATGTCAACCACTGAGCCACACTGGAAGGGCTTGCCCCCCACTTTCTGTCTCTCTCTGAGAACCCCCCTCAGTCTCTCAGCCTCTCTCAGTGTCTGTACGTGTCTCTCTCCTCTCCCCGTACTCCTCATCTCTCTCTCATAACCTACCCTTTCTCATCTTCAAGTTCTCATATCCTTGCTCTTTCTAAGCTGTCTCTGCCAGCAACCCTCACCCACTCTGTCTATCTCTCTCTTTCTCTCCTTTCTTCCCTCCCTTCACCCCCCATTCTCCTTCTCTCAGCCTCTCTCTTGTGTGTAGAAGGCTCTGGGTTTGTGGTGAGCAGCGTGGGGGAAGTGAGGAGAGAATCACATGAGCCGATGTGTCCGCTGTATTCTCGGTACCACACGGGGAGCTGGCTGCCTGGAGCCGGGGGCTCAGCAGAGAGGTGGAATGAGCCCAATTGCAAGGTCAGGCTGCGCTGACAGGAGGACGTGGTGGGGGTTCGCTCCCTCCCGGACACATTCCCATAGCCAGGTATTTGAACTCTCTAGAGGGCCCGGCTGGCGTGGCTCAATGAATGAGCGTCAACCTATGAACTAGGAGGTCACGGTTCAATTCTTGGTCAGAGCACATGCCTGGGTTGAGGGCTTGATCCTCAGTAGGGGGCGTGCAGGAGACAGCCAATTAATGGTTCTCTCTCATCATTGATGTTTCTCTCTCTCCCTCTGCCTTCCTCTCTGAAATCAATAAAACTATTTTTTTAAATAAATAACTCTCCTGAGAGGTGAGGGGTGGTGAGCCTTGGGAAGCCCTGGGAAGCCATCTGTGAACTGGTCTGGATGGCAGCTGGCGGGGGCCTGGGGCCCGGCCCCTGCCTCTGAGCTTATTTATGACCAAGCTGAGACACGGCAGCGCATGGGAGAAGCATGGTCTTTGCAATAATAGTGCTGGATTGCCTTAGCCAGTTTGGCTCAGTGGATAGAGTGTTGGCCTGCGGACAGAAGGGTCCCAGGTTCGATTTTGGTCAAGGGCACGTGCCCTGGCTGCAGGCTCAATCCCCCGTGTGGGGCATGCAGGAGGCAGGTGATCAATGATTCTCTCTCATCACTGTTGTTCCTTTCTCTCTCTCCCTCTCCCTTCCTCTCTGAAATCAATAAAATATATTTAAAAAAATAATAGTGCTGGATCAACCAGCTACGTATATGCGATAGAGGCTGATTCTCCCCTCATTTTCTATGCACTAGCAATTTGCATAAAGGACGAGTATTTAAAATGTGACTGTTTTCTGCAGGGCTCAGAAGATATCTTCTCAGAAAGGCGCTGGCCTGGGAGGCAGGAGACCAGGGAAGCGCCAGTCCCGGTGCTGCCACTTCCTTGTAGGAACAGGGAGAGCATTTGAGGAAACAGAGGCCCTCAGACAAATGAAGAGCTACTCGGGCTCCTTTAAAGGCCTGCCAGCCCGGCCAGTGTGGCTCAGTGGTTGAGCATCAACCTATGAACCAGGAGGTCACGGTTCCACTCCTCGTCAGGACACATGGCCAGGTTGCAGCTCCATCCCCAGTGTGGGAAGTGCAGGAGGCACCCGATCAATGATTCTCTCTCATCACTGATGTTTCTATCTCTCCCTTTCCCTTCCTCTCTGAAATCAATAAAAATATATATGTATATATTTTATATTTTTTATTGATTTTTTACTGAGAGGAAGGGAGAGAGATAGAGAGAAACATCGATGAGAGAGAAACATCGATCAGCTGCCTCCTGCACATCTCCCACTGGGGATGTGCCCGCAACCCAGGCACATGCCCTTGACCGGAATGAACCCGGGACCTTTCAGTCCGCAGGCCGATGCTCTATCCACTGAGCCAAACCGGTTTTGGCAATAAAAATATATTTAAAAATATATATTTTTAAAAAGTCCTGCTAGGTAAGCGTATCAACTCATTGTTACCCGTGCTCTTACCCATTATGCCAGGGAAGCTGGGAGATTGGCTTGGTTGAGAGAGAGAGACTACACGTAAGATGACAGGTTCGGGAAGCGAAAACATTACTGGTGACAGGTATGGGCCCATTCCACCCGCCAATCCCACCCGTGGGAAAGCAGCTCACCATTCCTGCAGCTCAGGAGAAGGGATCAGGCCTGCTGACTCCTTGGAGGAGCCTTCCACCCGCCCTTGCCACCAGTTACTGTCATCCTTGTTGATGATCTGGATAATGTCCCCCGTGGCAAACTTCAGTCCCGCCTCCTTGCAAGGAATCAGATTGTCCTTTTTGGGGTCATAGTCGAACTGCGCTCTCATGAACATCTGAAAGAGAAGGCAAGGGGCAGCTTCAGGAGAAACACCGGCATCAGCACGCGTAATAGAAAGTTCTGCTGTAAATAAGTAGGGTCAGGCCCTAGCTGGTTTGGCTCAGTGGAAGGGTCTGAAAAAATTGGGAGTATTGTTTTAGGAAGAAAAAAAAATCCTCCTTATGGGATTCAAATTATATGAGAAGATAATAGTGCAAACTATAAAAGGAAGTTACCATATACCCTGTTTGTCTTTCATTAAGAACTCCGAAGCAGTCCAGCTAGTGTTGCTCAGTGGGTGAGCATCTACCTAGGAACAAGGAGGCCAGTTGGGTTCCCGATCAGGGCATATGCCCGGGTTGCAGGCTCAATCCCCAGTGGGGGGCATGCAGGAGGCAGCTGATGGATGATTCTTTCTCATCATTGATGTTTCTATGTCTCTCTTCTCCCTCTATGAAATCAATAAAAATATATTTTTTAAAAAAAGAATAGATGGGGAGCTGAAGCGACTGTAACTGGTTACTGTGGTGTTTGTGGAGGGGTCAGACCTGAGCCCTCCAACAAGAAGGTATGAATTGCCTTTTTGAGTCAACGTGTTTGTGGTTATTGGTCTGAGTTGATGTCCCCTTGACCCACAATCCACTTCTATGCAGAAGTTGTCAGTTACAATGTATAGATAATATCTTCACTGCAGAATTATTTTATTTTTCTTTTCCTTTCCTTTTATTTTATTTTTTTGTTAATCCTCACCTGAGGATATTTTTCCATTGATTTTTAGGGGGAGTGGAAGAGAGAGGGAAAGACAGCAGCATTGATGTGAGAGAAACACACCGACTGGTTGCTGCCTGCACGGTTCCTGATCGGGGCCAGGGATCAAGCCTGCAACTGAGGTACATGCCCTTGACGGGAATCGAACCCAGGACCCATGAGTCCTCGGGCCGATGCTCAAACCACTGAGCCAAACCGGCTAGGGCCACAAAATTATTTATAAAGATGAACTACTGGAAACAACCTTATTTTCCAAGAATGGGGAATTTAGTTAAGTTATGGTCATCTACTGAATGTATGACCACATACCTACAAACATCAATTTGTAGAAGAATATTTAAACTCTTGAAAAATGCTGCTGATATAACATTAAATGAGAATATCAGTCAACAAAAACAATACCTAGCACACTTGACATTTTAAAAAAGTATTTATTTATACATAGAAAAAAAGACTGGAAGAAACTACTCCAGAATTTAATACCAGTTACCTTGGGTAGGAAAATTAGGGGTGCATATCTAAGCCAAAGAAAGAAGAAAAATAATAAAGAGCAGAAACAAATCAAACAGAAAATAGAGTTGAGAGGATCAACAAAGGCAAAAGCGGTTCTTTAAAGATTCATGAAATTAACAACCTAGCAAGGCCAATTAAGAAAAGAGAGAAGATACAATTTCCCAGCAGAGATCCCAGAGTTGTTTAAAAGGTTATACGATTTTATGAACAATTTCACACGAATACACTTGACAAATCACTGGAAAACACAATTTACCAGCCGTGACACAAGAAAATGAAAATACGAACACTGATATGTCTATTAAAGACCCCGAACTTGTCGTTGCAATAATCTGTAATAGAAACTTCAGAGTTGTTTTGAAAAAAAAAAAAAAACGAACCAACCAAACCAAACTCCTCCCACATTCATCTGTCAAGGCCCCGTCCGAACTATTTCTCTCTTCGATGGTAGGATTGGATATTTTTTCATGTTTCCTGCCATGTGTATTTTTCTTCCTAGGAATGATCTCTTCATTCTCTTCACCCATTTTCTTCTTGGGGTTGTGGAATAAGGAGATTATCCCTTCCTTTCGAATTCATTGCAAACAGGCAGCAAAGTACCAGCCCTGCCGGTGGGCAGAAAGAAGGCCTGTCTATTTGTAATGGATGCTACTTTAGTTCAGAGAGCACCAGGCAGCTACATCTGTAAGATATATAGAACTTAAAAGTTATGCCCGGCTGGCATGGCTCAGTGGTTGAGCGTCAACCTATGAACCGGAAGGTCACGGTTTGATTCCCTGTCAGGGCACATGCCCAGGTTGTGGGCTGGATCCCCAGTAGGGGGCGTGCAGGAGGCAGCCGATCCATGATTCTCTCTCATCATTGATGTTTCTATCTCTCTCTCCCTCTCCCTTCCTCTCTGAAGTCAATACAAAAAACACTTTTTATATTTTCAATACAATCATGTCATTTCAATCACATCTCAACACTGGGCCTGAATTCTGCCATCATCGCAACAGAGCAAACTCACCTGTAACGCAGGAAGACGGTTTTGCTGGTTGGGAATTACTTTTAATGAGATGATTCCTTTGGTTTCTTTCTATTGAAAAAGAAAAGGGTAATAAAATGTTAACTTGGATGATTTGGGTTTTATAAAGTCATTTCCCCCCTCAAAGTCCCATGTGTTTTTTCCCCAACAGCCATTTTTACTGCACACTTGGAAATTCTGTAGGACAATTCCTCCTTCAATTCTAGTGTCATGTGCCCCCAACCACTGTAACATGGAGACGCACAAAGAATAATATAGAAAAAGCTAATGATTTCTCCTCCTCCCCACACTCGACCACAAAGTGCCTAAGATGAATCCTGGCACACACATGTCCGAGGCTTTCTCTACACCAATAAAAACATTTACAAATACAGGGTGTCCCAAAACAATGTAGTATACACACTTTAACAGCTGATAACTCATCTTCACTCCTTTTCAGGTTTAACTGAAATAATGGGTGAAGCCAGACTAAGCTTTGAGCCAAGAAAGTTTATCGCTCAGCCAGCATGGTTCAACGGTTGAGTATTGACCTATAAACCAGGGCGCATGCCCGGGTTGTGGACTCGATCCCCAGTGGGGAGTGTGCAGGAGGCAGCTGATCAATGATTCTCTCTCCTCATTGATGTTTCTCTCCATCTCCCTTCCTCTCTGAAGTCAATAAAGATATATTTTTTTAAAAAGAGAAAGATAGTGAAATCTTGGATTGTAATCATGGATTTGTATTTTTCTTCTTTCAGTTCTGCCAGGTTTTGCTTCAAGTACTTTGGAGTTCTGTCGTTAGGGGCATGGGTCATTTCAAGAGGTAGGGTACGGCCTTAACTGGTTTGGCTCAGTAGATAGAGCATCGGCCTACAGACTGAAGGGTTCCAGGTTTGATTCTGGTCAAGGGCATGTACCTGGGTTGTGGGCACATCCCCAATAGAGGGTGTGCAGGAGGCAGCTGATTCATATATTTTTTAAAAAAAGAGCTAGGGTACGTATGGTCCCTGTTCTCCATCTTGGTTAGAAGCAGAAGTCTACACAAGAAGTTTTGATGAAAGCAAATTTTTTTATAACATAGGGGTCCTCAAACTTTTTAAACAGGGGGCCAGTTCACTGTCCCTCAGACCATTGGAGGGCCGGACTATAGTTTAAAGAAAAACTATGAACAAATTCCTATGCACACTGCACATATCTTATTTTGAAGTAAAAAAACAAAACGGGAACAAATACAATATTTGTATTTGCATGTGGCGTGCGGGCCGTCGTTTGAGGACCCTGTTTTAACATATTTTTATTGATTTCAGAGAGGAAGGGAGGGGGAGAGAGAGATAGAAACATCCATGATGAGAGAGAATCATGGATTGGCTGCCTCCTACAAGTCCCTCACTGGGGATCGAGCCCACAACCTGGGCATGTGCCCTTGACCGGAATCGAACCCAGGACCTTTCAGTTTGCAGGCAGATGCTCTATCCACTGAGCCAAACCGGCCAGGGCTGAAAGCAAATTCTTAAAAGCCATGTGATTGTGGGCAAGTTTCAGAACTCTCCAAGGTTCCGTTTCCTCATCTCTGTCTCAAGTGAGAAAACACATTTTGGTTTTCAAATGACACTTCCTTTCTGGGTTGCTGTTCTCTGATTCATTCCCAGGCAAGTACCCTAGCATCTCACTCCTAAGTGCCCAAGGTGTGGCTTCTGCTGCAGTGGCCAATTACACCCAACCACCCCTGGGTGGGTGGTTTTTAAAAAATCTTTACTGTTGAAAGTTATCACATATGGCCCCCTTTCCCCTCCATTGACCTCTTCTAGCTTGTCCCCACCCCCCGCCCCGGGCCTTCACCACCCTATTGTCTGAGTCCCCCGTGGGTGTTTTAATGCTTTGGTTACAGGAATGATCTCTGGTGTGTGCAGAGGTGGAGGAAGATGGTGAAGAATCTGGAGGGGCCCATAGGACAGGCAGCACATACACCAAGTACAATGCCTGGCACATAGTAAGTGCTCAACAAATATTGACCTAATCTAAAGGGCACACTCAACTTTTCATTAGAATATCCCATTTGCTCTTCATAATAAATCTGTGACATAAGAAGAGGAGTTACTGCTCTAACCGGTTTGGCTCAGTGGATAGAGCGTTGGCCTGCGGACTGAAAGGTCCCAGGTTCGGTTCTGGTCAAGGGCATGTACCTTGGTTGTGGGCACATCCCCAGTAGGGAGTGTGCAGGAGGCAGCTGATCGATGTTTCTAACTCTCTATCCCTTTCCCTTCCTCTCTGTAAAAAATCAATAAAAAAATAAAACATAAAAATAAAATAAATTCTTTAAAAAAGAAGAAGAAGAAGAAGGAGTTACTATCTTTGTTTTACAGACGACTTAGAGAAGTTAATTCACTTGCTCAAAATCATAGGGCTGGCCGAAACTGGTTTGGCTCAGTGGACAGAGCGTCGGCCTGCGGACTGAAAAGTCCCCGGTTCGGTTCCGGTTAGGGGCATGTACCTGGGTTGCGGGCACGTCCCCAGTGGGGAGTGTGCAGGAGGCAGCTGATCGATGTTTCTCTCTCATCGATGTTTCTGACTCTCTGTCTCTCTCCCTTCCTCTCTGTAAAAAATCAATAAAATATATTTTTAAAAAAATCATAGGGCTAGAATAAAGTAGGGCAGGGATTCTGAGCTGCCATTACAGACCACGGCCTTTTGCCACCCAGGCCAATGTTCTCTCTAGACAGATGCTCTGTGCTCTTTGCCTTGTTTGAGAAGTGAAACTCTCATTTCTTGCACAGAATAAAGATTGCCAACAGTAATCATTTCCTCCACAAGATACAAATACTTTGACAGGAAAATGAGGCACAGTGACACCGATGAAGACAATGACATAGAAATACTCACCATCGCCTTCTGCAGCTGATCTACCGAGTGATTGGTCACGTTTGTGCCATTGATTTCTAGGATCTCATCCCCCACGTGAAGGGAGCCTGCCATGAAATGAAAAAAACCAGTCCACAAAAGAATAAATGTTCAACTCTGTAAAGTATATGATGGTCTAACGCTATGCTGCATACCTGAAACTAACATAAAATAATATCAAATGTAAATTGTAATTGAAAAAAAATTTTGTGAAGAATAAATGTTCAGCCCGGCTGGTGTGGCTCAGTGGTTGAGCATCTACCTATGAACCAGGAGGTCACAGTTCCATTCCCGGTCAGGGCACATGCTCAGGTTGTGGGCTCAATCTCCAGTGGG
>NW_006297836.1:217860-220703 GCF_000327345.1 Myotis davidii
TAGTGTGCAGGAGTCAGCTGATCGATGTTTCCCTCTCGTCGATGTTTCTAACTCTCTATCCCTCTCCCTTCCTCTCTGTAAAAAAGCAATAAAATATATTTTTTAAAAAAGAAGAAATGTTCAGCCCTAGCCTGTTTGGCTCAGTGGACAGAGCATCGACCTGCACACTGAAGGGTCTGGGTTTGATTCCAGTTGTGGGCTCGGTCCCCAGTAGGGGGCGTGCAGGAGGCAACCAATCAATGATTCTCATCATTGATATTTCTCTCTCTCCTTCCTCTCTGAAATCAATAAAAATATATATTTTAAAAAAGGATACCATAGAAAAGAAACCATGACCTAGAGCACTGGTCAGCAAACTCATTAGTCAACAGAGCCAAATATCAACAGTACAAAGATTGAAATTTCTTTTGAGAGCCAAATTTTTTAAACTTAAACTATATAGGTAGGTACATTGTTATTCACTTAATTAGGGTACTCCTAAGGCTTAGGAAGAGCCACACTCAAGGGGCCAGAGAGCCGCATGTGGCTCACGAGCCGCAGTTTGCCGACCACGGACCTAGAGCATAGTACACAATACAGGATTTTACACAATTCAACCATGAATGTTCTTTTGTTTCCCTTGAGGAATGTATTGAGGCAAGTACTTCACAGTTTAAGACTATCACATCCTCCTTGATCTCAGTACTCCAACAGCAGAATAAAAGCACCTCGCCCTTGCCCTGACCAGGTAGTTCAGGTGGTTGGAGCGCTGTCCCATACACTGAAGGGCTGCACGTTTGATTCCTGGTCAGGGCACATAGCTACGTTGTGGGTTCGATCTCCGGTCGGGGCATGTACGGGAAGCAACCAGTTGATCGATGTTTCTCTCTCTAAAATCACTAAACATATCCTCGAGTGAGAATTAAAAAAAAAAAAAAGAAAGCACCTCATCCTCAAAGTTCCCTGTAATTAGAGATCCCACTAAAAAGAATAATAATGTAAGGCAAAGAACACAGTACTCCTCATTCGCCAGAAAGTTCGATATTTCTTTTTTGTTTAGCTAAAACCCCAAAATGTTACCTAATGGTAAAGTTCATCAGTATTTAGATTCTATGTGAAGACTGCTTACCAATATTTGTGCCACCCCAGATACAAAACTGAACATAAAAGGGTAGGAGCTAATGTTTAATGCCTATTTGCTCAATTTAACTGTGAGCTCCAGGAGGTATAGATGGTTTGTCTCGTTCACTACTCTGTACTCAAGTTCTAATGCAATGGGTTGTATACAGTAATTGCTCAAATATTAACTGGAAAAATATTGGTATCCTATATAATAAGAGCCTAATATGCTAAGTGTCCAACCTTTCGACTGTTCGACCAGTTGCTATGATGCGAACTGACCACCAGGGAGCAGACGATCTGTGCGCTCCCATAGCCAACCTCCCACAGCCAGCCAACCTCCCCCAATTCCTCCCCCCAGCCAGCAAACCTCCCACAGTCCCTCTCCCTGTCCCTCCTGCCCTATCCGGCAGGCCCTGGCTGGCTATTTTATTGATTTTTTACAGAGAGGAAGGGAGAGAGATAGTTAGAAACATCAATGAGAGAGAAACACCGATCAGCTGCCTCCTGCACATCTCCTACTGGGGATGTGCCCGCAACCCAGGCACATGCCCTTGACCGGAACCGAACCTGGGACCTTTCAGGCCGCAGGCCGATGCTCTATCCACTGAGCTAAACCGGTTTCAGCCACAGATAATCTCTTGACACACATACAAAAATGCTGTTTGGGTAATCCTCACCCAAGGATATTTCCCCCCTTGATTTTTAGAGATATTGGAAGTCGGGGGAAGAGAGAGAAAAATATCGATGTGAGAGAGACACATCGATTGGTTGGTTGCCTCCCGCAAGCAGCCTGACCAGAGCCGGGGATCAAACCTGCAACGGAGGTACATGTCCGGGAATCAAACCCATGACCCTTCAGTGCCAGGGCTGATGCTCTACCACTGACCCACACCGGCGAGGGCCAAAAAAATGCTCCCAGTTTTGAAGATTATAAGCTCCATGTCCCTCACCACTGAGGTGAATGAAACAACCTAGGAACCCCACAGAGCACCTTGTCTATGAATCATGCCACCATGAAGAATTCTCGCCACCGTACAGGATTGCTTCTCGTTCAGCTTCAGAGTGATTCCCTGAAACAGAGACAATGGTGCAGAATGCTTTCATGTAAGCTCTTTCTGAGGTTATCTTGAAGACAATTTAAGGCAATTTCTCAGGAGAAAGATTTTCCATCTATACAGGGGGTGCTCCTCAACTAGAACGGGCATGAAGCCTGCTTGGAGAGGAGCTTGAGATGGAGACGGGCTATACGACAGCTGGCTGCTTCCCTAACTCAGCTTCTGAGTTTCCTCTCGTGGCCCGGTGACTTCTGTGGTTGAGAGTAAGCAGGGGGTACACAGGATAAGGGGTTACCATAGGCTCCTCTGTGACCTTCTCGAACTGGATGAGTCGCACCTTCCGCACCTCCTGTCCCTTAGCGTGGGTAGGGCTACCTGGGGCCGCAGACTCTTCGGTATACATGTCCTCGGTCACGGCATTCAACTGGTGCGACACGGCCTGTCCCATCAAAACAACAGAGCAATGTGTGAAGTAAACAGCGAAGATCCTCCCCTGTGCCAGTCTGTAATGGCAATTCTAAAACCCCATGGCCCTGCCCTGACCGGTTTGGCTCAGTGGATAGAGCGTCGGCCTGTGGACTCAAGGGTCCCAGGTTCGATTCCGGTCAGGGGCATGTACCTTGGTTGCGGGCACATCCCCAGTGGGGAGTGTGCAGGAGGCAGCTGGTCGATGTTTCTCTCTCATCG
>NW_006297836.1:220826-231030 GCF_000327345.1 Myotis davidii
GGAAGGTGAGGACAGGAGTGGTTACCAACGAGGAAAAAGCAGCAACAGCCCAGCCGGTGTAGCTCAGTGGTTGAGCACCAACCTGTGAACCAGGAGTTCATGGTTCGATTCCTGGTCAGGGCACATGCTGGGTTTGTGGGCTCAATTCCCAGTAAGGGGTGTGCAGGAGGCAGCCAATCAATGATTCTCGTATCATTGATGTTTCTCTCTCTCTCTCCCTCTCCCTTCCTCTCTGAAATCAATAAAAACATATTAAAAAAATAAACCCCAAGGCTCTGAACACCAAGAGTTCTGAGTTTGGCATCCCATCTCATTTGAATTTATGTGAAGCTGTCTGAAAGCTTTATTTATCCAACTTAATAGACATGTTGACTCAGTTCTCTGCAGAAATATTAATGTGTTTGATTTACAGGGTGCTGCCCTGCTGGGAGAATTACAAAAAATAGAACACAGTCAGGAAAACTGTGATTTCTAATGCACAGTGGGTCCCAAGAGCTTCTGGTAAGGGGCTGTGTACCTACATGGGGCATACACACACATACTCCACAGTGAAGGCCCAAGCAGGGGTTACTTCATAATGGGAGGAGGCAGAGGGGACAAGTGCAGTGGGAAAGCCTCAGTGACGTGGAGAAGTGAGCACGGATGGCGGTGGCCTTTCCCATCCCAACAATGAGCGCCTCTCCAGCGACAGGAGCTCTGGTGAGCATCAGACCCCATTGCTCTTCCCTCTTTCCTTCCTGATGCTCTGGGTCACACAGCAGGAAAGGTGATTCAGGTTACCATCAGTTTCTCACAAACCACCCCTGAGGCTATAAAGAAACTAGAGGCCCGATGCACATTGAAAGGAAATTAATTAGAATAAATCTTTTAGAGGTCGGGGAGGGACTGTGGGAGGTTGGCTCCAGGGCGTGTCTGGCCCACCTCACCCAGTTCCGACTGGCCGGACCCCAGCAGCAAGCTAACCGACTGGTCAGAGAGTCTGTCCCCTGGTGGTCAGTGTGATTCATAGCAACTGGTCAAACGGTTGAACGAACGGTCCAAATTAGGCTTTTATCATATAGGATTCTATCTGCCTGGCCAGTGTGGCTCAGCGGTTGAGCGTTGGCCTGTGAACCAGGAGGTCATGGTTTGATTCCCAGTAAGGGCACATGCCCAGGTTGTGGTCTCGATCCCCAGTGTGGGGTGTGCAGGAGGCAGCCGATCAATGATTCTCTCTCATCACTGATGTTTCTCTCTCTCTCCCCTCTCTGAAATCAATAAAAAAATATATTAAAAAGAAAGAGACAGATGATACCAAGTGTTGGAACTCTCATACACTGCCGGTGGGAATGGTAAGTGGTGCAGCCACTGTGGAAAACAGTTTGGAAAATTCTTATGTAAAGTTAACATTTACCCTATGTCCCAGCCATCCCACTCCAAGAGAAAAGAGAACAGATTCCCACAAAAAGGCTTGTACATGAATGTTCATACCAGCTTTATTCATAATAGCTGAAAAGTGGAAACAACCATCAACTTTCCCACTGTCTTTTATAGCTATATATTTTCTTTTCCTAGATGAAGATTCAATTCAGGGTTGAGCACTGCATTGAGTTTGCACATCTCTTTAGTCATCCTTCATTCGGAAAAGTTCCTCAGCCTTTTATGACCTTGACATTTTTCAAGAGGACAGAGTTACTGTATTTTTTAAAATATATATTTTTATTGATCTCAGAGAGGAGGGGAGAGGGAGAGAGAGGAACATCAATGATGAGAGAGAATCGTTGATTGGCTGCCTCCAGCATGCCACCCACTGAGGATTGAGCCCGCAACCCAGGCATGTGCCCTGGGCCGGAATCAAAATTGGGACCTTTCAGTCCGTAGGCCGACGCTCTATCCACTGAGCCAAACCACTAGGGCTACTATTGTCACTTTAATTAACATACTTTTAAGAGGTGAATGGAGACTCTGATAAGATGGTGACATTTGAAATAGTTCTAGTTATGGGGTGGCCTCAAATGAGGGAAGTACTAAGAAAGAGAAACTGCCTGTGTAGCAACCAGACTCACATGACACCAAATCATATGACATCGCTATTAAAACAGAATTGTCTGAGATCCGGTTGTATATTTAGAAATCATAACTTCAAGGTTCTCTATAGTAGACGGCTCAATAGTCTAGTTCACACTGCATCTCATGGGGGTATCCTAGCATGTAGCAATGACAAGGAGGTGCTGAGGTTAACCTTGAAGATAAATTGTTAAGAGGAAGAAAAAGCCACAGCAAGGAAAGGTATGCTATCATCAGCATAAACAGTGAACCAATGGCCACGTTCATACTTGCTTGTAAATGCATACGCGACCTCTGGAAGGAGAGACAGGCAACCGTAGCTGCTTCTGGGAAGGAGAACTGGGTGACCACAGAATGGGGCGAGAAGGAAATTGTATTTATCGTGCAGCCACTTAAACCTTTCAAATTATTTACTATGTGCATGTGTTACTGCGGTAAAAGAAATCAGTGAGGGCCCTGACTGGTTTGGCTCAGTGGATAGAGCGTTGGCCTGCGGACTGAAGGGTCCCAGGTTCGAGTCCGGTCAAGGGCATGTACCTTGGCTGTGGGCACATCCCCCGTGGGGGGTGTGCAGGAGGCAGCTGATCGATGTTTCTTTCTCATTGATGTTTCTAACTATCCCTCTCCCTCTCTATAAAAAATCAATAAAATATATTAAAAAAAAAGACATCAGTGAGAGAAAAAACACAGCATAGGTTACAGATCATAGGCACGCTTCCTGACAGAAACAGACCCAAACTGTCTGGGTCCGCGTCCTGACTCTTTTACTAACATGTGGGTAATGGTGGGCACGTTTCTTGAGCTCTCAGTGCTTCACTTACAAATGTGGGCTGTTGTCAAGATGCTGTGCAAGTCTGTCTGCAGGAGAATGCTGAGATGCATTTAGAATCCTGAAAGAGCCCTAGCCGGTTTGGCTCAGTGGAAAGAGCATCAGCCTGCAGACCAAAGGGTCCCAGGTTTGATTCCTGTCAAGGGCACATGCCTTGGTTGCAGGCTTCTCCCCGGTCCGGGCCCTGGTCGGCGCACATGCAGGAGGCAACCAATCGATACGTTTCTCTCCCATCGATGTTTCTCTCTTTCTTTCCCTTTCTCTTCCACTCTCCCTATAAGTCAATGGAAAAATATCCTCAGGTGAGGATTGAAAAGAAAAGAAAAATAACGAATCCAGAAAGACACTGCTACAGAAGATGTTCAGCATATAAAATTTCATGTATCAGCCCTGGCTGGTATTTCTCAGTGGTTAGAGCATTGGCCCATGGACCAAAGGGTCTGGGTTCGATTCCCAGTCAAGGGCATGTACCTGAGTTGCAGGCACGATGTGGCTGGGTCAGGGTGTGTGCAGTAGGCAACCGATAGATTTGTCTCTCTCACATAGATGTTTCTCTCTCTCTTTCCTCTCTCTCTCCCCCTCCTCCCTCCCTTCCACTTTCTCTAAAAATCAATGGGGGAAAAAATATCTTTGGGTGAGGATTAACAAAAAAAATAATGAAAATAAAATAAAAATTTTTCATGCATCCCTTCAGTTTCAATTAATTTGTGGTTTTTATTGTTTTTTACATATATTTTTATTGATTTCAGAGAGGGAGGGAGAGAGAGAGAGAAACATCAATGATGAGAGAGACTCATTAATCAGCTGCCTCCTGCACACCCCACACTGGGGATCGAGCCCACAACCCGGGCATGTGCCCTAACCGGGAATCAAACCATGACCTCCTGGTTTATCATAGGTTGACGCCCAACCGCTGAGCCACGCCAGCTGGGCTCAATTTATTTCTACACAGGCAAATGAAAATCTATTATTCCTGAAAGCTCTACAAAGTGCAATGCTTTCCATTCTGGCGAGAGAGAATTCTCATGACTGTGATTTGGGTTCAAGTTGGCAGCCTCAGTACCTGTGTGCACCCCACACCCTGTTTAAATGAGAGCGGGGGGGGGGACAAGGAAATAGAAACACACCCCCCAAAAGAAAACATGAGGAAGTCATCAGGGAACAGAGATTTCAATCACTTTTTAGAAGACGGAAAGCAGATGGGGGACTGAATGGTTACTGATCAAGCAGAGTTGAGAGAGCAGAGGAGGACTTGGCTGGGGAGAGGTGTGTCGCTCTGCAAAGCACAAGAGCCCAGGGCTCCAAAGTCCCTGTACAGAGAAAGGAAAAAATGAGCTTGGGGTGAAAACATCTCCCGAAGAGCTGCCAATCAGGCCCTGAGCTGCACTGTCAAGGCAGGAAGAAGGGAAAAGGGCCAGGACAGCTGTCCCAAACGTCTCCAGCGCACATCTGTTCGCGTTTCATCGGCCAGAATTGAACATGGCCAGCCCAGGCTGCAAAAGGGACTGAGTGAGAGAAGAACTGCCTTGGTGTCTTGCCATCCCAAACAAGATCAGGGAGAACTGGGATAAGGAAGACAGTCGAACAGCGGTTCTCAACCTGTGGGTCGCGACCCCTTTGGGGGTCAAACGATCCTTTCACAGGGGTCGCCTAAAACCATCGGAAAACACATATATAATTACATATTGTTTACAGTAGCAAAATTACAGTTGTGAAGTAGCAGCGAAAATAATTTTATGGTTGGGGGTCACCACAACATGAGGGACTGTATGAAAGGGTCGCGGCATTAGGAAGGTTGAGAACCACTGCAGTAGAAGGAATCAGAGTGCATAGTTTGAAGGCATGCAGCAAGTGGGGCAAAGCTGTTGGGTTGGGCCGAGGAATGGCTGCCCCCTGCAGGCAGGCATATGCTCTCCAGGTCTTTCCTTCCTGCTCCCTGTACAGAAGCCAAGTGCGGGCTGCCAATTCCCCTGTTCCTGGGACGTTACTTCCCTAATATACAAGCAGCTTCACTCACCTGATCCATGTGGGTTACACTAAAAGCCCCTCTGAATGACTAAAAAATCATGTATGTGATGTGAAGGCACAGGCCCTGAACAACTGAAACAATTTCAAAAAGGAAGACAGTACTAGCCCTAGCTGGTTTGGCTCAGTGGATAGAGCGTCGGCCTGTGGACTGAAAGGTCCCAGGTTTGATTCCAGTCAAGGGCACATGCCTGAGTTGCGGGCTTGATTCCCAGTAGGGGGCATGCAGGAGGCTGCCAATCAATGATTCTCTCTCATCATTGTTGTTTCTATTTCTCTATCCCTCTCCCTTCCTCTCTGAAATATATATATATAAAAGGAAGTCAGAAGGAATCTGTGTACACAGTTTCAAGACATACAGCTACAAGTAATCAAGAATGTGTGGTGTAGCCTGGCTGGCGTGGTTCAGTGTTGATCATCGAACTATTAACCAGGAGGTCACCATTCGATTCCCGGTCAGGGCATGTGCCTGGGTTGTGGGCTTGATCCCTAGTGGGGGGCATGCAGGAGGCAGAGGATTGATGATTCTCTCTCATAATTGATGTTTCTATCTCCCTTCCTCTCTGAAATTAAAAAAACCCTCAATAATAGGAACAATCTGGTTGAAAAGGAGCAAAGACATGAGCAGCTATCTCACTAAAAGAATATGTAAGGAAGGACGGCAAATGAGGATATGCAAACATGTTGCCCATCATCAGGGAGGAATGTACATGAAAACCATAATGAGAAACCACTATGTACTCAGAATAGCTAAGGTTAAAAATAGTGACAGCACTAAATGCTGGTGAGGATGCGAAGAAACTGAATCTCTCGGCCAGTGCTGGTGGGAATATAAAATGGCACGGCCACTTGGGAAGAGAGCTGGGTTCTCTGTTGGGAAATGTTCACACAAAACCTGTACATGAAGGGTCATAACAGCTTTATTCATAATACCCAAACCTGGAAGCAACCAGAATGGCCTACAATAGGGGAGCACTTCAATGGACTCTAGTCCATCCTTACCATGGAACACGCCTTAGCAATAAAAAGGAATAAACTATTAATATATGCAACAACCTGGGATGGATCTAAAAGGCATTCTGATGAGTGAAAAGAGCCGATCTCAAAAATTTGCATACTATATGACTCCATTTATATAACATTCTTGAGATGACAAAATTATAGAGATGGAGAACAGAGTAGTGGTTGCCAAGGGTTAGGGATGGTGGGAATGAGGGGGACATCCTATATGATAAAAGCCTAATATGGAAATTGACTGAACGGTGGAGTGACCAGTCACTATGATGCGCACTGACGACCAGGGGGCAGACACTCAACACAGGAGCTGCCCCCTGTGGTCAGTGCGCTCCCAGAGAGGGAGCACAGCTCAGCCAGAAGCCGGGCTCACAGCTGGCGAGTGTGGTGGCAGGAGCCTCTCCCACCTCTGTGGCAGCACTAAGGAGCAGAGAGCTGAGAGGTAAGGAGCAGCAAGCAGGCAGGTGGTAAGGAGTGAGAGGTCCTGGCCTGTGAGAGGGTGCAGGCCGGGCTGAGGGATCCCCATGAGTGCATGAATTTCATGCACCGAGCCTCTAGTGTGATTATAAAGCGGAAGCACCAGGAACATCTTTGTGGTGATGGAACAGTTCAATCTCTTCAATGTATCTTGATTGTAGTGGTGGTTACGTATCTACATGTGATCAAACGGAATAGAACTACACACACATCATACAAATGTCAAATCCATGGTTTTGATACTGTACTGTTATTGAGCTCCTAGTAGAGTTGAGCTTATTGCATAAAATAAGTAGCAGAATGGCTGGCCAGTAGCACTTGTTTGTAACCAAAGAACTATAACTAAGAGAGCTTGGTACCAAAGAATGGGTACAAGCAACAGATCTTTGAGAAATATGCAGTATACAGGATCGGTTTTCAGACTATGAGCTTCCCACTCATATTCTGGGATGGGAAAATAAGAGGCCATGATACACAGTGATGAAGCAGTTCCTCGAAGCATTGCCCATGGTGACCTGGGACATTTGGTTAGAACTCTTCAAAGCTAGGTACCTACTGCCACAGATCCATTTAAAGGGCACAAGATCAGATATCCAAGTAGATTCCGGAAAACCAGAGCAAAAGCAGCATAAAGTTGAAAGGGAAAATTCCTTTACTCAAATTAACCATCTATATTATTTGTATGTTTTTACCATGTGCATGGATTACAGATTGAGTCTATAGAATGAGGAATTCAAGGACCAGGGATTGAATAATTGCTGCCCTCAAATTATGAGCTCGAATCTCACATTTTTAATGCACAGCATGAAATAAAATTATGGACTTTCCTTGACCCTGACTTATGAATCTCTTATCACTCGTTATTGTGGGGCTGAGAAAGCTGAAACCTGAACTTGGAAATTAATTGTAAGTGTTTATCAGCAACTACCATTTCTGCGTGTTGGGCACTAACAGTATACAGGTGGCCATAAAGTCTGGAAAGGTGGGTCATATTATTTTATCATGTGCTGTAATGTCCCACGATAAACCATTTATGATGATTCATCTGTGCTTTCAGACTTGGCGAACCCTGTATAATGTTCTGAATAATGACCGTTTAGAAAGTCTTAGTCCACAGAATACAAAACGACCTTTGAAAGGGGGAGAAGCCTCCACGATAGAGGACCTAGACTAGGCAGATAAACTTCTTACTCAGCCTCATTACAAAGGTTGATTTGAACATGTCAGCCTTTAAATTAAGGACTCAGGAAAGCTTACCAGAGGCAAAACACATTCCAGTCAGACAAGTTCAAGAGTTGCTATCCCAAAGGTTGGTCTTTCAAATGTGCTTATCCATCAAGTCATTCCCCTCCGCGATGACTAAGAGTCACTATCACCCTCCCCCAGAAGTTACAAATGATGATTAAGGGCAACGGAAGCCTCCGACGTGGTAAATAAAGAACCAACCTCGCAACAGGCAGGCATCCAAAAGCAAAGCACAATCTCCACCATGAACTTGTCCCCGAGCCACCCTGTCTTCCTGAGAGAGAAACATCAATGATGAGGGAGAATCATTGATCGGCTGCCTCCTGCACGCCTCCCACTGGGGATGGAACCCACAACCTGGGCACATATCCTTGACCAGAATTGAACCCAAGACTCTTTAGTCTGTAGGCTGATGCTCTATCCACTGAGCCAAACTGGCTAAGGCATCATTGATGTTTCTCTCTCTCTAAAAATCAATAAAAAGAACAACCAACTAGCAAATGGGGCTTTACAGCTAAATGGTGAGAAGGATGGCACCTGCAGGGGAGAGCGGGGAAGAAGACAGGAAGTCCTGGGGACACACCACAGTGAAGTCTGACCTTCAATGGGAGGCGAAGACAGAAAAACGGGGATTCAGACTCCAGTTCTGCCTGAGGAAGGTGCATCCCAGTGCTCGCTCCTGCTGCACAACTGGCAGAGGCTGGGCTCAGGAGGGAGGGGTGACACAGGGTAACTAACTGGCCCAGGTGGACATCTTAAGGCATGTGTCCTGGCTCCTTGATCTCCTTAAACCTGTCCTGTTCGCTGGCCATGCATCCCAATGGGCTCTGTATGTTTCACTTGTTGACTCCGTTGATCTTCTCTCTGCAGCTGGAGTGTAAGTCCCACACAGGCAGAGCTCCTACCTCTGCTGTCTTCCCTCACGGACCCGGGCCCCCAGACAGTGCCGGCTCTCACAGAAGCCTCTGCGATATCACTGATGACATGCATGACCAAGGTCAACGGCACATGCTACTGTTTTTCAAAAATATAGTCTTACTGATTTCAGAGAGGAGGGGAGAGGGAGAGAGAGAGAGAATCAACAATGAGAGAGAATCATGGATCGGCTGCCTCCTGCACGTCCCCTACTGGGGATCAAGCCCGCAACAGGGGAATGTGCCCTGACCAGGAATCGAACCGTGACCTCCTGGTTCATAGGCTGACCCTCAACCACCGAGCCATGCCCGCCCGGGCTTTTTCAGCTTTGCCACCACCATCATCGCCACCCGCATGTGAGTGGTAACTGACGAGAGCAATGCTGACAAAAGGGAAAAGTCAAAGGTAACTAAACTCCATTTTGCAGAGTTCCCTCCACAACTTCAAAACCGCCACCCTCATCTCGGCTGCACCTGGGAAGCCCCGGGGCTGAGGTGCCCCCCCCCCCAGGCGCGGTGGAGTGACCCTCCTTAGAGATGCCTGCTCAGGCTCAGGAGAAACTGGGGAGCAAACACGGCTGCACGGCTGGCCTCTGCCCCGCAGCCTCTTGGCCTTTAATCCTACAAACTGCTGGGGTGGCAAGCCTGCCGCTCTGAACCCCCTCTGGAGGAAACATCTGCCACAGGGTTCAAAGGGCAGAGGTAGCAGCTCAAAGGAAGTTGGGCTTAAAAAAAGGATGAAAAACAAACTTGGGGGTGGGGTGGAGGGGGAGTGAATGAAGCAGGGGCAAGGAAAAGTGGCTCTTCTCATTCAAGCCATCAAATGACAAAGGAGTGACAGTGAACGGAGGAAAGAATGGATACAGTTCAGCCTACTGCCAGGCTCTCTGCCAACCCGCAGCTGGCAAAGAGACAGGAGAGAGTCTAGGCCCAGAAGGTGGGCGGCCACCAAGAGGGCAGACCCTGGGCACTGCCCCTTAACAGCTGCTGGCCTCCCACGGCCCTGCCCGGCCCGGAGCCAGGGGCATGCAAACATCCCACCCTTCACCCGCCCACGAGATCCTAGTCCACTTTGGGAAAACAAAACAAACAAACAAAAACACCAAGACAAACTTCAAGGAAACCAAAGCGGGCTCCCAGGCACTAGGAAGAGGTTATCACTGTGTAACCACAAATGACCGAGAACTGGGGGGAGAGAGGAAGACTTAAGAGCCAGGATTTCTGGCAAGTACTGTCTTAAAATTATACATTAACCAGGCGCATTGTTTCTCAGGCAGTAAACCCTCTGAGAACACATACATCCAATCCCAAGGCCAACTCCCTAAAGATCCTTTTCCAATACCCTTTATTTCCCCACTGTCTGATGTCCACTGAAGGCAATCAGGACTGCAAAGCCAGATACTGTGTGTGAAAGGTTTAGAAATTTGTCTGAAGTTAAAGGGCTAGTAAGTTTCAGACTCTAGGACTTAAATTAAGAGCATGGCCCGGCCGGCCTGGCTCAGGGGTTGAGCGTCAACCTAAGAACCAGGAGGTCATGGTTCAATTCCCCGTGTGCCCGGGTTGTGTGCTCGATCCCCAGTGTGGTTCGTGAAGGAGGCAGCCAATCCATGATTCTCTCTCATCATTGATGTTTCTCTCTCTCTCTCCCTCTCCC
>NW_006297836.1:231082-235931 GCF_000327345.1 Myotis davidii
AAAGAATGAGGGAAATATTGATGTGAGAGTAACAGATACATTGATTGGCTGCTGTAGGACTCCCAACTAGGGCCCTGGCCAGGAAGGAGCCTGCCACTGAGGTACATGCCCTTGATCAGAATTGAACCCGGGACCCTTTGGCTGCAGGCCGACGCTCTATCCACTGAGCCAAACCAGCCAGGGATTAAAAAAAAAAGTATTTTTTCCAAAAGAGAATGAACTTCAGAATTTGTGAGGGTTGGAGGAAGAGCAAGGGCACAGCACCTTCCCAGGTGCACAGCACGGGGGGGGGGGGAAGGCTTTATGTGAGGGGCGCACACGGGTATTGATGGAAGTTCATTTCTATCAGAACTGCAGGGCACTCTGCTCCCAAGTCATCTCCTCGCCTGGAGTCCAAGCCTTGGGTGGCTTCTCCACACAACTTGGGCAAGCTGAGCCCGTGAGGGGACTAGTGCTCACCTGACGAAGGTACATGCAGGTGCCTGGGGTACAGCAATGAGTAGGAGACAAGACCCCGTGCTCACAAGTGGGTGTGGCAGTGGGCAGATTCAACGACTATACAATCAGAGGAAGAGGGAAACAGAAACATCAATGATGAGAGAATCATGGATCGGCTGCCTCCTGCACACCCCCCACTGGGGATCGAGCCCGCAACCCAGGCGTGTGCCCTTCACTGGAATCGAACCTGGGACCCCTTCGGTCCGTAGGCTGATTAGATAGAATTTCAAAGATTGTATGTGCTATGGAGGAAAATAAGGCAGAAGTGGGGCAAGGGGGTTGCGATTTTAAGTAGGGTGTCCAGCCCGACCAGTGTGGCTCAGTGGTTGTCGACCTGTGAACCAGGAGGTCATGGTTCCATTCCTGGTCAGGACACTAGCCCAGGTTGCAGGCTCGATCCCCAGTAGGGGGCGTGCAGGAGGCAGCTGATCAATGATTCTCTCTCATCATTGATGTTTTTATCTCTCTCTCCCTCTCCCTTCCTCTCTCTGAAATAAATTAAAAACAACAAAACAAATTAAGTAGGGTGTCCAGAAGAGGCCTTGCAGGAAAGGTGACTTTTGAGCAAACACATACATATGTATTCTGTTCCTGTATATTTCTTCATATGGAGGAAAAAGAAAAAGTGAAGAATCAGAAAAGAAAAGTCCAAGTTACGAAAGTTGTGTTCTGGTTCCGTAATTCAGAGCTTTTCTTCCTGCCACCCTCCTCCCCCGGGGTCACTTCCCCTCTCCCAGAGCTTTTGGAAACTCGGCTACTTACTCTTGCCTTCCTATACCCCACACCCAGAACCCTCCTTTCTTAGCAACACTGAAAGTTTTGAGCAAGTCACTGCTTAGGGAAAATCCCTACATCAATGAAATGTCAACTGATTTCGTCTTGCTTGCCTCAGGGTACATTTGGCAACGTCTCAAGACATTTTTGTTGTCCCAAGTAGGGAGTGGGGCAGGTACTAGTTTTCCCAACAAAGAATTACTGGACTCAAAATGTCAATAATGCCAAGGTCAGAGAGACCCCGACTTCAGGGAATTGGTCTTGACCTGGGAAATCGAATTCATTGTCAGGGAACAAATGACTTAGAAAAGATTATCTTCTCTAATTTAAAATATTGACTAGAATGCAAGTGGTCACAAGGACACCAAACTCTTTAGTTCTGAAAGGCAGTCACCAAGTTCCCAGAAGGGAAGGAGTCCCACAGAGACCACACCTTGTGCTGGGAAAGTGGGGAGAGGACTAAATAATTAGAAAGTTGCACTTTCTTTTCTTTCTTTTTTTTTTTAAATGTTTTTCTTGATTTCAGAAAGGAAGGGAGAGGGAGAGAGAAACATCAATGATGACAGAGAATCATTGATCCGCTGCCTCCTGCACACTCCACAATGGGGATCGAGCCCACAACCCGGGCATGTGCCCTGACCGGGAATCGAACCCTGACCTCGTGGTTCATAGCTCAATGCTCAACCATTGAGCCATGCCAGCTGGGCTACACTTTATTTTCTATTATGCTTTCTGTGAAAAGAAACAACTCGGGCTCCAACAGCTTCACAGCACCCTACACCTGCCTCTGTGTCCTCACTTATTTCCTTCTTAGCCACAGCAGCAGGCCTGCACACAGTAGGCCAGCATGAGTGATGACCAGTGTGGAGTGATGCTGCATGTGGTGACCTAAGAACCAATAGACAGGTCTTCTTGGTCGAAACTCACCTGGGCCTGACTTATTTGTTAGTTCTTTTTTTTTTTTCTTTTTGGTTTGTTAATCCTCACCCGAGGATATTTTTTCTACTGGTTTTTAGAGAGTTGAAGGGAGGGGGAGAGACAGAGAGAAACTTGGATGTGAGAGACACATTGATTGGTTGCCTCCTGTACCTGCCTGATTGGCGTCAGGTATAGAGCCTCAGCTGAGGCACGTGCTTTTGAATGAAATCAAACCCGAGACCCTTCAATCCATGAGCCAATGTTCTAACCACTGAGAAAACTGGCCAGGCCTGTTCGTTCATTTTTTTATGTGGGATAGGCCCAAGTGAATTTTTAGGGATTCTCGACCTATTTAATGCCAGGTCATGGGAAAAGTGCTGCTTCAAATCAGACTAAAGAGAATAGTAGTAGGAATTTTACAATCAGTTTTATGTGTACTAATGGACACTATGTAAAGAATAAGGCCAGCCTAGCTGGTGTGGCTCAGTGGATGAACCTGAACCTATGAACCAGGAGGTCACAGTTCTATTCTGGGTCAGGGTACATGCCCGGGTTGCAGGCTCAACCCCCAGCATGGGGCGTGCAGAGGACAGCTGATCAATGATTCTCTCTCATCATTGATGTTTCTATCTCTCTGTCCCTCTCCCTTCCTCTCTGAAATCAATAAAAATATATTTTTTAAAAAGAATAAGGCCAGAGAAAGCTTATAAAATCAGTTTCTCTAAGGAAGGAACTATATACAGTGGGGCCTTGACTTAAGAGTGTCCCGACTAACGAGTTTTTTGAGATACCAGCTGTCTCTCGGCCGATTTTTTGCATTGAGTTGATAGAGTAATTTGAGTTAACGAACTCCTTAACGAGCTCGGTCTCGGAACGAATTAAACTCGTAAGTCAAGGCCCCACTGTACTTAATGGTGGGAGAGACAGGTTACAGTTCAAACCTATTGCAAAATTATCATTTGACACTTTTTCAATATTAAATGTGGGCTACGGTCAGAAATAAAACTTTGGGTTTCGAGTCTTGCCAGGATAGAAACACGGGATGCCTGCCCCTGGACAGGCGGCGCTTAGAGAGATGTTGGATGTCCCAGTGCAGTTCGATGTTCCAGCGTGTTTGAAGTGCCCGACAAGCATTATCTCAGGGAAGCATCACTACGACTCTCCAGACTCTCCAGGCAGGGCCATTTTACAGAGAAGAGAAGCCCAGAGAGCTTCAGCCACTTGCCCGAGGCCACACAGCACGAGGCACAGCCTAGTGTTGGCAATGAAGACTGGTAAGAGCCCCGAAGGGAAGGTGAACCTCAAGAAATAAGAATCAACCAGGCTGGCGTGGCTCAGAGATTGAGCATCGACCTATGAACCAGGAGGCCACAGTTCGATTCCCGGTCAGGGCACATGCCCGGGTTGTGGGCTCGATCCCCAGTGTGGGGCATGCAGGAGGCAGCCGATCCATGATTCTCTCTCCTCATTGATGTTTCTGTCTCTCTCTCCCTCTCCCTTCCTCTCTGAAATCAGTAAAAATATATTTTAAAAAAAGAAATAAGAGTCAGCAGGCTGGTAGGGTGAAGCCACCCATCACCACTTGGAGGTTCTCCCTCCGAAGCCCACCCACACGTTGGCAGATCTGGATACGCTGTCATTCAGGGATTTAGTACGTTTTCTTCTTTCAGCTTTTTCCCAAATCCTCTAATAACAACAGAACAACTGGGAGGACCCACAGACTGTATCCAATATTTGAGGATAAACTCACAGCTCCACATAAGCCGCTGTCTACTCGGATGGTGCACCCACCACATAACTCTTGCAGTCACAGGGCCTCTTTTCAAATAGGCGGACAATCTCCCCCCCCCCCCTGCCCATCATATGTACACAGTCTGGTCTTGGGAGTTAGAGAGGGGGCTCAGCTGATGTTGAGTGAAAGGAAGCAGACAGAAAAGGGCTGCCCACAGTTGGATTCTCTCTCTCCCCCTCTCCCTCTCTGTTCCTCTCTCTCTCTCCCTCCCTCTTCATTCACTGGTACCTCGCCACCATGCTGTGAGGAAGGCCAGGCCACTGGCATGTCCTGTGGCTGATGGGTCCAGATGAGAGCCCCAGATGAGTGAGGGAGTGGGTGAGCTTTCTGGTTAACTGCACCCCTGCCTGAGAGACCCTGAGCGACCGCCTTGCCTTGCTGGGTCCCACTCACACCCAGAACTCTGAGAAATAATAAGAAAATGGTCACCGGCCCCTGCGGGCATCTTTGAGGACAGAGGTTCGAAGGTCATCACAGGGACCCCGAGGGCGGAATTACCTCTGAAATCCTTGCATTCCTCGTCCACTCACACACACATACAGGCGACCGCATGCACACGCTAACACAAGGGATCCTGCTACACGCAGAGGGACAGTGAGTGAGCACTTTAGAGCCGGAGTTGGCTTTTACAACCCTTTCTGCTGACCAGACACAAGCATTTCAACACCAACGAGTCAGACCTCTTGGATCAGCTCCTCAAGTCTTTCTGTTACCCTGACTTCCGTCCACGAAGAAGTTTTCCCTGACCTTTAAAAACACTATGTCCAGGCCTCGGCCTCAGCTGATTCCCACCCAGAAGGGCTGCCCAGGGCAACCACCCACCGCACCCAAAACTCCGCACACGCTGCTGCCCGCCGCGGCCTTCAC
>NW_006297836.1:236347-246366 GCF_000327345.1 Myotis davidii
CTAAATTCCCAAGGGCTCCGAGGAGTAAAAACAGCGCCAAACAGGCCAGGGACCGCCCCCCAGCCTCCGGCTGGTTGAGCGTGAGGCCCACTCCCTTGGCCAAAGTCCTGGGAGATCAGAAAGCATCTAGGACAGTGGTTCTCAACCTTCCTAATGCCGCGACCTTTTCATACAGTTCCTCATGTGGTGGTGATTCCCAACCATAAAATTATTTTCATTGCTACTTCATCACTGTAATGTTGCTACTGTTATGAATCATCATGTAAATATCTGATCTGCAGGATGTATTTTCATTGTTACACATTGAACATAATGAAAGCATAGTGATTCATCACAAAAACAATATGTAATTATATATGTGTTTTCCGACGGTCTTAGGCGACCCCTGTGAAAGGGTCGTAGGACCCCCAAGGGGGTCGAGACCCACAGGTTGAGAACCGCTGATCTAGGGGCTTCCACGGCCTCCCTTTGGACTCCAGGCTCTACCCAGAAATGGATGCGGGTACGAGACATTGCGAAAATGCCTTTAGGGCTCCTGCGCGGGAGGTACGCTGTCATTTGCATTGCTGTGCAGTGCTGGCTGGGGCGGCACTATACTTTGCTGTTCAATGATCAAAGACCCTATGGCCTCCCAAAGCAAACTGGTTTTCACCTGGTTGGGCCACACCTGCTGCTGATGGACCACATTTTTGAGAGATCAGTGGAAGCGAAGGGGGACGACATTGGAACAGGATTCCATAGCATCCTAACGCCTTAATGGTGTTAAAACAAAACTTTTTACTGGACTGCGCAGGACTCAGGGCTGTTCACTGACTGTAGAAACCTTTACCTGATTAAAAAAACAACAACCTGGTCCCCTTTACACCAAGCTAATAACCTCACGGTATTATACACAGTTAATTGCTCTGTGTAATCTTATTTGGACCATCCAGTAACTCAACCAACAGGAGGAAATCCAAGGGCAAGAGTTTGGAGCCAGATCACCCACTTTTGTTTGGTAAGAAGCTGAGCTCACATGATTGATGGCTCCCTTCCCCAAGATTGCCCTAAGGCCGTGGTTGGCAAACTGAGGCTTGCGAGCTACATGCGGCTCTTTGGCCCCTTGAGTGTGGCTCTTCCTAAGCCTTAGGAGTACCCTAATTAAGCTAATAACCATGGACCTACCTATATAGTTTAAGTTTAAAAAATGTGGCTCTCTCTCATGCCGAAACCGGTTTGGCTCAGTGGATAGAGCGTCGGCTTGCGGACTGAAAGGTCCCAGGTTCGATTCCAGTCAAGGGCATGTACGTGGGTTGCTGGCACATCCCCAGTGGGAGATGTGCAGGAGGCAGCTGATCGATGTTTGTCTCTCATCGATGTTTCTAACTCTCTATCTCTCTCCCTTCCTCTCTGTAAAACATCAATAAAATATATTTAAAAAAAATGTGGCTCTCAAAAGAAATTTCAATCTTTGTACTGTTGATATTTGGCTCTGTTGACTAATGAGTTTGCCGACCACTGCCCTAAGGGACTACAGAAGGAGAGAGAGAGAGAGAGAGAGAGAGAGATTAAAATTAAGAGTGTGATATTGTGCAGGTATAGACTGAACAAAGGGATAGATTAGAGAACACAGAAACATAACCTTGCATGTGTAAAATGGTGGTATATGGTAGAGGTGGTAAGTAAAGGGGAACTTTTCATTAAGTGAAGCTGGAAAATGGTATTTATACTGAAAGAGATGAAACCGTAACCCTCCCCCATGCCGTACACACACACACACACACACACACACACACACACACTCTATTCCAGGTAGATAAGACTTAAATGTCATAAACACAACTTTAAAGCTCTTAACAGAAAACATTGGCAAAGAACTATGGGATAGAAAAAGATTTATTAAACAATGCAGACAAACCATTGACTATAAAACAGAATATTGATAACTTTGACTTTGTTAACATTAAGAACTTTTACCCATCAAAAGACAAAGCCAAAAGCAAAAAAGACTAGGTGTGCATTGGGAGAAAATATTTTCAATAAACACAAGTGACAAAGGATTTCTATTATGAATATATATGTATATGTATATTATATATACATACATGTATGTACAAAATAATAAGAAAATCACAAATAATCCAGTAGCGAAATGGGTAAAAATCATGAGTAAACATTTCATAGATGGAGAAATACATATGACCAACAAGTATATGAACAGATATTCTACCTCATTAGTGATACGGGAAATGCAAATCAAGACCACAATGAAATTCTACTGTATACTCACTCAATTATCAAAAATTAATAGCAGCTGGTGGAGATGTGAGTCCATATGAGCTCTTGAACACTCCTGGTGGGAATAACAATTGCTACTTAACAGGAAAAACAGTTCCCCATTATCTCTTAAAATTGAACATGCATCTACCTTCCAAGATAAATTATTTTTTAAAAAAAATATTTTTATTTGAGAGGAAGGGAGAGGGAGAGAGAGATAAAAAACTTCAGTAATGAGAGAGAATCACTGATTGGCTGCCTCCTGCACGCGCCACACTTGGTGTTGAGCCCCCAACTCGAACAGGTGCCCTGACCCAAGAACCGAACCATGACCTCTTGGTTCATAGGTTGATACTCAACCACTGAGCCATGCCAGCCGGACCCAAGAGAAATTCTTAAATATGTACCACAGGGACCATGTACACCAAAGTTCGTAGATATACTTTTGTGAATAGCCAAAACAACTCATATGCCCATTAACTTTGGTATATTAACACAGTGAAATATTAATGAAACAAGAAGAAAACAAATCAGAGATACATGCATATGTAAAATAGAGAAAAACCCTTCCTTCATTCCTTCTCACTCCTTAGAGGAAACAACCTTCCCCAGTTTGGGGGGTAACCTTCTGAGCCTTCTTCTAGGCCAGTGGTTCTCAACCTTCCTAATGCCGCGACCCTTTAATACAGTTCCTCAGGTTGTGGTGACCCCCAATTTCATTGTCACAAATTGAACATAATTAAAGCATAGTGATTAATCACAAAACATTATGTAATTATATATGTGTTTTCCGATGGTCTTGGGCGACCCCTGTGAAAGGGTCGTTCGACCCCCAAAGGGGTTGCGACCCACAGGTTGAGAACCGCTGAGTCTATGCGCATACAAAATATTTAGAACCAGAGTTGCCTTGTTTGTCCCAAAAGAGAACCTGTAGAACGCATGGCTTTGTTCTTTCTCCTGAGCCAAATATTTCTTCATTTCCCCCACCTCCCCATGAAGCAGGCCTCCTTTGGGGACTGACCCAAGATAAGATTTTATAACTAGAAGATTGGTTTCTGGGTTCACAGGAAAACAAAGCCAGAAGCAAAACTGTCAAGGAAGGGAAAGAAATTGATCTGCCAGCAGGTTTTGACCTCATCTCTCTCACTGGTCAAAGTTCACCCAACTGGGCGTTAATTTCCTCACACCTTTGAATTGTGTTACTTTGGTCCTGGCTGTCACTGGGGAGTCAGATCCTATATGCCACAGTTCAGTGCCGCGTCCGGAAGTGGTAGGAGTCAGAGCTTCCATGAGTCTGTTCAGACTGAGTTTGAGAGGTATAAATTGGGTCCAATGTTCCCATTTTTATATGTCAAGTAACTACAGTGATTGATATCAATCCTTAAGAATAGTTTCTGTCTTAGTCTTTTTCCATAAAATCCACCCATTTAAAGTGAACAACTTATGCCCGGCTGGTGTGGCTCAGTGGTTGGGTGTCGACCTATGAACCAGGAGGTTCGATTCCTGGTCAGGGCACATGCCTGGGTTGTGGGCTCGATCCCCAGTGTGGGGTGTGCAGGAGGCAGCCAATCAATGATTCTCTCTCATCTTTGATGTTTCTTTGTTTTTTTAAAATTATTATTTTATCATCGTTGATGTTTCTATCTCTCTTTCCTTCTCCCTTCCTCTCTGAAAGCAATAAAAATATATTAAACAATAAAGTGAGCAATTCAAGTGTTTTTAGTATAATCACAGAGTTGTACAACCATTACCACCATCTAATTTCAGAGCAATTTCAACATTCCCACACCCATCATCAGTCATTTCCCAATCCCCTCCCCAGGCCCCTGGCAACCACAAACCAGTTTTCTGTAGGGTTACTAATTGAATCTACCACCAGGGGCTAAAAAAAAAAACTCACTCTCAAAGTTTTATAAGTACAGATTGGCCCTTGCACTGGTTGGTTGCCCAAAGTCACACTGCCTAGGTGGCCTGACAAACTTTAAGTGGATAATGTAACTTTAAGCGATTTCTTTTTTTTCTAAAATATATTTTTATTGATTTCAGAGAGGAAGGGAGAGGGAGTGAGAGATAGAAACATCAATGATGAGAAGGAGTCATTGATCGGCTGCCTCCTGCAAGTCCCCCACACTGGGATCAAGCCCACAACCCCAGCATGTGGGAGGCAACCAATTGGGAGGCAACCCAATCGATGTGTCTCTCTCACATCAATGTTTCTCTCTCTCTGTCTCTCCCCTCCCTTCCACTCTCTCTAAAAGTCAACAGAAAAATATCCTTGGGTGAGGATTAACAAAACAACAACAAGAGTATAAAGGTATGAAGATTGGGAAAGAAGAAACAAAATTGTTACTATCTGCAGTTACTTATTGTCTTTGTAGAATATTTGAAAACCTACAGATAAATTATTCAAATGATAAGCACTATTAGTAAGGTTGCTGGCTAGAATCATTATACAGAAATTGATTGCATTCCTGTACACCAACAACACACAGAAAATGTAATTGAAAAAAACACCATTTATTACAGCATCTAGAATGATCAAATACCTAGGAATAAATCTGACTATACAGACTGTATGGAGAGAATTATAAAACTCTGTTGGAACCCATTAAAGAAAAGCTAAAAAAAAAAAAATGGGGAGATAACTCGTGTTCATGGTTTGGAAGACTCGGTTTTATGAAGATGTCAGTTCTTCCCAGACTGGCCTGTAGACTCGATGCAAGTCCAATAGACATCTCAACAATGTTGTGTGAAACTCAACGATCTAATTTAAAAATAGGTGTGGAGTTGTAAACAACAAGAAGAGCAAAAACATTCTAGAAGAACAAGGTGGGGAGATCTGCCTTCCTGATACCAAGACCTGTAGTTATGGTAATTAAGAGAGTGTGATAGAGGCACAGAAATAGACAAATAGCACTGTGGAACAAAAGAGAGATTAGGAGCAGATTTATGCTATATATATATATATATATATATATACACACACACACACACATACATATACATACTAGAGGCCCAATGCACGAAATTCGTGCAAGGGGCCCAGCCTTCGAAGCCTCAGCTGGCCCTCACAGCCCTCGCTTCATCTGGAAGGTTGTCGGGACAGTCATTCTGCTGTTCGGTCTAATTAGCATATTAGGTCTTTATTAGTTGCCCATTGATTTTTTTAGAGACAGTGGAAGGGAGAGGGAGAGATAGAGAGAGAAACATCGATGTGAGAGAGACACATCGTTTGGTTGCCTCCCACACACGCCCCAACCAGGGCTGGGGATCGAGCCTGCAACCAAGGTACGTGCCCTTGACTGGAATCAAACCTGGAACCCTTCAGCCCAAGCGAGGGCTGACGCTCTATCCACTGAGCCAAACCAGCAGATTTATGCATATTTAGACCTTTGGTAACATGACTACAGAGCCGTAGGGAAAAGACAGACTTGCATTAAGTGGTACTGGGCATGTTGGAAGCCATATCATCAAAACAGAAACAGACTGGTTAGAGGTGCAGGCAAACATTCTATCCAAACGACTGCGGTTGGAAGAAGTTCAGAGAAGGTGACTCCTTGGACACAATTTAAAGTTTTTACTGAGGCAGAGCTCAGGGTGGAAAAGTACTGGGCAAGCGAGTTAGCTGACTCCGAGGATGGATGGTCACACAGCTTGTCCTTTTTCAACATCCCATGCCTTCTTCTGGTCAGCCAGTTCCAGTTCAAGGTGCTCACTACTCAGAATCTGATCTTGCTCCTTGGAATTTATTGCAAGTACCTGCTTTTTTCATTTCTTAGAATTGCCCTTAGGCACAAACGTTCAGTTCAAAGTTTAGGAGTGGAAGAGGCTAGCTTCTTACAAGATTGAAAACAATAAAATTGGACTCTACCTCACACCGTACAAAAATTAATTCCAAGTAGCTGAAGGACTTAAATATGAGAGGCAAACCTACAAAGCTTTTAGAAGACAATATGGGAGACTTGAGATTTTGGAGTAGAAAAGTGTTTCCTTTTTGGGGGGTGGGGTATAGAAAAGGCTTTCTTAAATAGACATCAAATACACTAACAGAGAAAAATGATTGCCAAATTTGACTACATTAAAACCAGTACTTCTACTCATCAAAATACATCACATCGAGAGTGAAAATATCATCCTCAAATTGGGAGAAGATATTTTCCATATCTATAGCCTACAAAGCATTAGTATACAGAATATATAAAGAATTCCTGGCCCTGACCTGTTTGGCTCAGTGGATAGCGTATCGGCCTGCGGAAGTTAGTAAGAAAGAAACTAATACAATTTTTATTTTCATGTAGTTGTTGCCTAGGCAGTGATGGCGAACCTATGACACGCGTGTCAAAGGTGACACGCAAACTCATTTTTTTGGTTGATTTTTCTTTGTTAAATGGCATTTAAATATATAAAATAAATATCAAAAAGAAAAATGGGCAAAATTCATTAACAGTAATTTCATAAAAGAGAAAGACAAATGATCCATAAATATGTGAAAAAGGTCTTTAATTGCCCAGATGGCATGGCTTAGTGATTGAGCATCGACCCATAGCCAAGCAGTCATGGTTCCATTCCCAGTCAGGGCACATATCTGGGTTGTGGGTCGATCCCACCAGTAGGGGATGTATAGGAGGCAGCCGATCAATGGTTCTGTCACCATTGATGTTTTTATCTCCCTATCCCTCTCCCTTGCTCTCTGAAATCAATAAAACCTTTTAAAAAGGCCTTTAATCTCATCAGTTATCAGGGGAAACGCAAAGTAAAAAATAATAAGATACAACTTCTCATCCATAAGATTGACAAAAATTGAAAAACGGATGATATTGCATGTTCTCAAGGAAGTGGGCTAATGAGAACATTACACTCCTCCTGCTCGCTGGTAGGAGTATAAATTGGTTCAATCACTTTGGGAAGCTGGCACTGTATAATGAAGTGAAGTGTGCACTGACCCTTTGACCCGGCAAGTCAATCACTGGGTGTATTCTTTAGAGAAATTCTTGCATATGTGGCCCACAAGACCTGCAATAATATTTATAGAAGCTTTATTTCAATTGGGTAAAACCCCGAAACCATACACATGACCTTCTACAGTTGATGGTCTAAGTGAGTAGAGTCCTTTTCATATAATAGGATGTTACACAGAATGGATGAAAACAGCCTAACTACTACTGCAAGCACCAACATGATGGATCTTAAGACATAAAGCAAGTAGAAGGAGAAAATCACAGAATTCATACATATGATTTAGTTTTTATGAAGTTTAAAAACAAGCAAGACTATTATGCTGGAAAACAGGTCAGTGGTTACATTAGGGGTGAGGAGGAACTGGTGATGTGAAGGGGGGGAGCCCATTAATTTGTTTACTTTGTGATCATTCTTAGAGCTGAAAACTTATCTGTGCTCTTTTCTGTAGGCACACTATACTTCAGAAAAAGAAGTGAAGCCCAGCTGGTGTGGCTCAGTGGTTGAGTATCGACCTATGAACCAGGAGGTCACGGTTCAATTCCCGGTCAGGGCACATGCCCGGGTTGTGAGCTCCATGCCCAGTGTGGGGCGTGCAGGAGGCACCCAATCAATGATTCTCTCTCAGCATTGATGCTTCTATCTCTCTCTCCCTCTCCCATTCGCTCTGAAATCAATACAAATATATTTTGAAAAAAAAAGTTAGAAAATTCTGGGGCATTGAGCCTCAGGGTACCTCAAGAATTTAAGAAATACAGGCAAAATTAAGTAGATATTGCCAAACATAATGGCCAAAAATATCAAGGAAACTGATGAAATAACACAATGTACAGGACAGTGGGAGGAGAGAGGGCTATGAGCTTGGAGTGTAAATTGTTACAGCTATTCTGTGGAACAATATAAAAAACCATAAAATGGTCATAGCCTATAACACAACAGTTCCACATTCAGCAACTTAAGGAACTTGGACAAGATATAAAGACTATAAAGATGTGTGTAAGGATGCTCATCAAATTGTTTGTGTAGCAAAGTCCCAAATGCTACTAACCCTGAACTTGGATGTTCAGAAAAATGCAGCTCTTCTGTTGTTTTTTAAAATATATTTTTAAAATTGATTTCAGAGAGGAAGGGAAAGGGAGAGAGAGATAGAAACACCAATGATGAGAGAGAATCATTGATTGGCTGCCTCCTACATGCCACACACTGAGAATTGAGCCCACAAACCGGCCATGTGCCCTGACCGGGAATTGAACCATGACCTCCTGGTTCATAGGTCGATGCTCAACCACTGAGCTATGCCAGCGGGGCTGACTCTCGTTTCTTTGCTGCTATTTGAACTTACCATGGGTGCTCTCTCAGTCCAGTGCCTGTGCCCTGCTGCACCTTCTGCCTGGAACACCTGTTGTTGCCTTTGAATAATCTGAATCCTCCACTGGCAGGGGCAGGGGCGCTCCACAGGAGCCAGGATGAGTGTCTGTTTTGCTACCTGCCTGGAATAGTGCCAGGCTCACAGTAGGTGTTCAATAAGTGTCCACTGAGCGAATGATTTCAAACACAGAACAGCAAAAGGGAAAAGCCAGTGAATAATTTATAAAACCATTACCTGCATTATATTTATAACTAGTGACCCGGTGCACGGATTTGTGCACATTGAAAGGAAATTAATTAGAAGGTGGCTGGCGGGGTGAGACTGAGCCAGATGGGCCAGACATGCCCTGGAGCCAACCTCCTGCAGTCCCTCCCCAGCTGGCTGCACCTGGGGTGGCACTGTTGCTCGAACGGCATCTGTGGAGTGAGCTGGGTTCCCTCTGGCAGGTGGGATCACTCAGCCTGGCCTGTGGGGATGGGACTGAAACCGGCTCTCCCCTGAGGCATCCTCTGAGGGGTCCCAGAGTGCGAGAGGGCACTCTGCAAAGTTGCTGTGGTACAAGGTGTGGAATGCAGACGCATGTGTGCAGTAAACCAGATTCGGGGTGACATTGCCCCACAACAACATAACCCATGGCTGAAGGTGGAATCGCGCAGCCCCGCAAGGAATCGGGCTCCCTCCTCTCTGGTTTCGGGGTGCCCCACCCGAGAATCGCTGCTGCTAAGCCACTGCAGGTTGGCAGCTCCTGTGTTGAGCATTTTCCCCTTGGTAGTCAGTGTGCATCATAGTGACCAGTCAGGCGGTCAACTGATTGGTCGTGTCCATGCTTTGAAGGCCGGTTCCTGTCTCAAACCTTGCCCTCAAGGGAAACAGCTCCAGGAAACAGCTCGAGGAGGGCACAGCCGTTGCCAAGACGACCCCTTCAGGACTGACTTCCTTCCGGTTGGTTGAGCCTCGGTCGTGACGCACTACACCCAGGGTTTTTATATAAATAGATAGTGAAAACATAGAAAAACCTTAAATGCAGTCACACACTGCTGAAGGACAAGGAGACTTCTGAGAAATGTTAGGTGGTTGTACTGTTATGCAAACATCTTAGGGTGCCTGTACACAAACCTAGATGGTGCAGCCTACTGCATGCCTAGGCTGTATGATGCAGCCTATTGCTCATAGGCCTGTACAGCACATTACTGTGCTAACCTGAGAGTAAATCAAGCACAAGAGAAAATAATGCAATCAAGGGCCATGATGGCCCTGGCTGGTTTGGCTCAGTGGATAGAGCGTCAGCCTGCGGACTGAAGGGTCCCAGGTTCGATTCCGGTCAAGGGCATGTATCTTGGTTGCAGGCACATCCCCAGTAGGAGGTGTGCAGGAGGTGGCTGATCGATGTTTCTAACTCTCTATCCCTCTCCCCTCCTCTCTGTAAAAAATCAATAAA